>NC_061111.1:10448897-10483804 GCF_002878395.1 Capsicum annuum
AAAAAGAAAAAAAAGATATGAGAAAGGAAAAAAAAAGAAAACGAAAAAGGAAAGAAAAAAAGAGAAATTAAAGTGAAAATGAAAAAAAAAATCAAAAAAAAACTAACAAGTAAAAAAAGATAGAGACATAAAATAGTGAAAAATGGTAATGATGTTTTATTTTAAAATCTTGAAAATCGTGAAGATAATTATGTTCAAATATGAAAAAGGAAAAAAAAAAAAAGTAAACAAAAAATTAAGAAAACGAAAAAGGAAAAAAGAAGAGAAAAATAAGAGAGAAAATAAACAAAATAAAAATAAAATAAAATGATATAGAAAATAAGATGAAAAAAAAAGGGTAAAAGATATGGCTATATTTGGGGAAGGTGAAATAGTGGAGTGAAAATAAAAAAATGTAAAGTAGTGAGAGTAAAACATGCATCTGCCTAGTTAACGAGTAAAGTAATGCTACCTTTGCTATAAACTGTAATTTTATAAAAATATTGTTATTTATTATAATTATAATTTTAAGTATGCTACTTTGTGTAATTTTTTTAATTAATTACGACATTGAAATCAACAAATTATAGTACGGAGAGATTAGGAAAATTTTGACACTAGAGCCCATTCTCCATCTTAAATACTATTACTATTTAAAGAGGCACTAGAGATATTTTGGATTATTCAAAATGCTCTATGAGTGAAAGGAATATGATGCTAGAAAAGAAAGTGAAGCTCCAAAATAATAATAAAATGTGTTATGACATGACTAGTCTGACTTCTTGTGTAAACATATGTATTGTGTGGAGTCAAGGAGATGATAGTTACTCCCCTAGTTAATCCTTTGTTTCAATTTATTTATTTAATTTTGAGTTCAATTTATTTATTCAATTTTGAGTTGATACATTATTAAATAAATGATTTTTTTTTTTTGAAATCTTGTAATTCTAAACAAAAATTTTATAGAATGCATCAAAGTGATCTTTAATTTAGCGGTATTAAACATGTCATGTAAAAAATTATAATGAAACAATTGTCACACCATGCGAATACCACTTATTCTGATATTTATCAATATTGTATAAATCAATTTACGCACTAGGGGTGTGAAGAAATCGAACTGACCAATAAATCAAACCGATAAAAATGTTATTGAGTTATTGGGTTAACGATTTTTTTAAAAAAATTTATTCGGTTATTGGTTCGGTTTTATTTTTTCTTATTGGGTTATTGGATAAACCGATAAGCCAATAAGAATATACTAAATTACTATTTTACATCTGCTTATTATATATATATAAACTCTTAAAACAAACCTATTGTTTTCATTATATAAACTCTTAATTTCTCCCGACTAGCATTTAATTCAAGCTTGAAGATTCTTGTAAATTAAAACAAATTATGTAGGATTTTAGTTGCAACTAAGATTCAATTTTTTTTCATGCTAGTTACTATTTTTCTAATTTTATGAATATTTTCTTATCGATTAAATAAAAAATCGAACCGTTAAGGACTAAAAATCGATAAATCGAAAACCGATAAAAAAATATCTTATTGTTTTGATTATTGGTTTAGCATATTTAAAAAATGAAAATTGATAAATCGAACCAATAATACATAAAATC
Source organism: Capsicum annuum (assembly GCF_002878395.1). NCBI lineage: Eukaryota > Viridiplantae > Streptophyta > Magnoliopsida > Solanales > Solanaceae > Capsicum > Capsicum annuum. The sequence goes on from NC_061111.1 coordinate 10,450,502, forward strand.
GAACCAAACCGATCGATACACATCCCTATTACGCACTAATAAAATCTTTATACAAACACTCTTTCACTCCTTTTCTATTATTTCGTTCTGTCATGTCCTTAATAACAGAAGTTACAACAACATAATTATTAAAGACACACTTTATCACCAAGCTTATAGCTCGTTGTATTAGCCTCTCACTAAGATTTTGCTATGCCAAAGCGAGAAAAATGTGATATCTCTCTTTTCTTTTTTCACCTCCATGTATTATTTTATTTTCTTGGAATGTTTTTGAGGTAAGAAGATGTAGATGGAGTTATATTGTTTGTTTGTTTTTTTCAAATTGTTGAACTAGCTTTATTTCTAAGGGATTGTTTGATAGTGTGTATTGAAAAAAAAAATGCATTAATTAATGTGTATTATTAGTTTCTTGTTTGGTACATTTTCTAGCATATGTATAACTTTAATTATAAACTTTATTGTGTATTGAAGACAGGTGTGTATTACTAATATTATTCATTTTCTATGTATTAGTAATACGAGGACTTCAACACATGCATAAGCTTGCTAAATTACAAAATTACCCCTCAAGTCTCATCTTAGGGGGTGTTTGGATTGATTTTTAAAAAATAGTTTATAAGCTATAAGCCAAAAACTATAAGTTGGTATCACCCTACTTTTGGTTTTAGACTTATTTTAACACTTTTTAAATTTAAAATGAGTACTTAAAAGCACTTTTCAATTTTTTCAAATACCACCAACACTAAAAAAAAGTGCTTAAAAGTCAAAAGTACTTAAAAATAAGTCAAATAGAAACACCCACTTAGTCTTTCAACTAAATCTATCACTTCTTTTGAGAATATCCAATTAGGACTAACATAACCGATATTCATTTTGCCAAAAACTGATAATTTAGTTAAATCCATTTCATCACATATAAAAGGACTAGTCACCAGCTCAATTGAGACCCCAAAATCTGATCTTGATTTGTATCAGAACGTAACAATATCAATTTAATTCGAATTAGTTGAGGAAAAAAGTACTCAAGACCCAATTCAAGATCAGAAAGTTATGATATTTTCAAGGAAAGTTGGGTGAAAGATGAGGAGAAGCAACAACCAATTAATTGGAGTTGGCAGTTTCTCCACGGAGAGTGAACTTGTAGGCGAATGTCGTCATTTTTCTTAATTGTCATGAAATATCTGTGAAGCTTTTAATGAAAAGAAGAATATTTTGATAAATAAATATTTCAATATATCAAACCAAACACAATGTAAGAAACAATGCATGCATAATCAATACAAATATCACTGATACTTATATTAGTAATTCAAACATTATGAATAGACTGTATTTAACGTTATTCTTATACACTCTTCCAAACCACCCCTTAACTTTCTTTGGAGCATTCGACGAAATTCCAATTATGAATAGAGCTTAATATTATATAGAGAAAATGGTCTATTACTCCCCAACCTTTAGTCGAAATCTTAACTACACACTCAACCTTTACGAAAGTCCTATTACCTCTCTAAATATTTTTTTACTGTATTTAGTACCCCTCCAATTGCTGAGCTGTCAATATAAACCAAACAAGAAGTCATGCGTGTATACACTCGCCGGGGCCTACTCTTGCTTTTTCACTGTTATATATGTGTTATATATTTATTCATTAAAATAATAATTGATAAATTATTCATTCACATCTCTCAATGGGTGTATCCATGGATTAACACACAGATACACTCACACCTCTCAACTCTCTGTACCAATACTCACCATTTACAACACTACACATAGAAAAACGCACATAATACATAGAATAACTCCGGCGAAATTTCGTCGGAATAACTCCGGTGAAACTATCTTTTAAATCTAAATTACCACCAACTTCTTTTTGCCATTTTTTCCGATCAAATCCCACCAGAAAACGACTAGAAACACAAAATAGCGATAAAAACGCTCAAAACAAATCCATCCCGCCATAATTCCACCAGTTCCGTCGAAATCCATCAGAAAACGAACGAAACATATATGTTTGCATGTGAAATTCATTGTGGGTTGTTCTTGATTTCATGGGTTTAAGTGTGGATTATTGAAGAACAAAAATAAGTATAGACAAGAGCCGGGTTCGAAAGAAAACAAGAAAGGGAAGGCTCATCAACTTCTTCATCTTCTTAATTTGAAAAAAAAAAAAAGTGAACAAGAAAGGGAAAGCTGCTCATCATCTTCTTCATCTTCTTAATTTAAAATTGGAAACGAAGGAATCACATATACACATGTTAATTTTGTTTTGAATTTTTTATCCTTCTTCACAAAAAGTGTTGGGTTCATGATTTTATTGCTCTTGTAAATCCAGGTATTGTTCAAATGATTTCAAGTGATGAATTGTTGTGAATGAACAAGTTTCAACTATGAATGCAGAATTAAACACTTTTAGTGACCAAAATCAGAATCCCAAGATCAGCGATTTCGCCAAAATCGCGACAAACCCCAAAAAATTAAAATGCAAAATTGAACTACTGTGGTGCAAATTGGTCATGATGCAGCTATGGGGTTTCGAAGAGGAGTTCTTAGCGCCCCTACTCGCAAAAAATTTGATTAGTTGAGTGAAAATTGAAGCACCGACGAAGCTACAGATTCCGGCGACGAAATTTCGGTGGATGTAATGAAGCAAAGTCAACATCAAAATGTTTAGGATGATAATACGATTTTTTTGAAAAAAAAGTAGAGAACTAGAATCGGTGAATTTGTTCTGTAGTGTGCAGAGCTATCATCCTTTGGAAAATGTTGGAACCATTTACGTTGGGTCTTTTATTAGTTGGAGAAGACAACATTATTTAATAATTAAAAATAATGAAATGAATTATACATGTGGCACTTAAAAATATTAATTTTTAATGATTGAAGTCTCAGCTGACGGGCACCTATTGGGGTGTTCGCACCTCCCATGATAGCTTAGCAATTGGAGGGGTACTAAATACAATAAAAAAAAAATGTTTAGAGAGGTAATGAAACTTTTATAAAGGTTAGTGTGTAATTGAAATTTCGATTAAAGGTTGGGAGGTAATACACTATTTTCTCTGTTATATAAAATAAAATATATTGAGCTAAAACTAAAACCCTAAACCCTATCAACACTGTATCTATATCCTCCCATAGCTCCCAGATCTCTCCTTTTTCTCCTTTTCTACAATTCTACAATAATAATGGCTTCAAGGTGTAGCAGAATTATCAATATGACTTCCATTTCTACTATCAGATCCGCCATTAAACTCAATTCCAAATCAGCTTCTTCTACGACGTCGTTACCCAGTTTTTCTGCCTCAACCAGATCTGCTTCGTCACCTCTCCGCCGTTTATCCTTTTCAAGGTATTTCTATAATTTCAGATACAGTTACTTTCACATAATATAGACAATTTACACATTAGGATATAGTTACATTATGCAAAATGGATACATAGGGTTCACATAGCTGAACGGACTGATTTGGAATTGGGTCATATGAAGTTTAATAAAGTGGAAAAAGAATACTTTTGAATTTGTGGTCTTAAATTATAGATATTTCAAATGTACCAAAATTTCCTTTAATCACGTCGCCTTGAACATCCTTGGACTCAAAACATCGCCTGGATGTTTCATTTGAAAGTATGACCAGGAGGATTAACGATACTATATCGGTTTCATCGCCTTCCAGCAGATATCAAAGGCAGTGGGTGACGTGCCTAAGTTCCCTAATTAGTTAATGAATATGAGGTGCTTCACTTTAATAACTTTGTTGAGGAGAGATGGAGGTGAGGGAAGAGCTTGATATGTTGTGGATAGTTGAACTTAAAGAGTTGCCATAAAAGGTTTAGGTATTTTCCCCGTCATTACTTTAAGCTAAATTTACTTTCACAGAATATAGCCTATTACAAGGCTGGATATAGTCTGCATTGCATATTTTTAGTTCCATAAGCATGGTGGATATGGGAGCATTGGAGTAGCTGGGCTGCCATGTGACCAAGAGGTCACAGGTTTAAGCTGTGGAAACAACCTCGGGTAGAAATGCAAGGTAAGGCTGCGTATGATAGATCCTTGTGGTCTTACCCTTCTCCCGATCCTGCGGATAGTGGGAACTTTAGTGCACTGGGGTTCCCTATTTTATCATGCGTAATGCATACAAGGGATTCATATAGTTGAATGGACTGATTTGGAATTGGGGCATGGTTGATTGATTGGGCATTTGTGCTCTCACCCATTTTGGTTGTCAATTTTATCTGTTCCTATTGTTTTTGGTATATTTATGCTATTATTTTTTGCAGAATTCCATCAGAGCTGGGAGGATTGCAGTCAATGTTGCCACTACACAATGCAGTTGCTACGGCGAGGATGACGTCATGCCTGAGCTCAACATCAAGGAGTTGCAGAGCTCTTTCTCAGGGTACACTCTGCTGCACCTCTCCAGACCTCTAGCATGTTCATTTATTACTCCCACAAAATAAAAAAGAAGTATGTGTTTGTTCCTACTGTTTGTACATGGCTGTTAATATATCTTCTTCTTTTATGCTATCTGTTTCTCATGGAAGCCTATAATAGCTGATAAAAAATCGGATTCTTTCCTGGGAGTAGGAGTGTCCTCTTAAATGCTTAAATCACTAATAACTGCTCAATATGGGAGACATTTCATAGAATATACAAATTTATAAAACAATTTCAACATCTTGCAATCAAAGCCAGCTTCCTCATTGATACGCTATCCGAAGGGCAAAAATGTTTGCATATTTATATGTCTTCTTGCTAGAGGTGGCCGTGTAAAACTGCCAAAGGATGGAAAACTAATTATCGTTACTTTTAATGTGCAGAACCATTTGATAGAAATTACCCATACTAAGTAGATTTTGAATTAGTGTTGCACAATCTTCGAATTGGCTCGATGGCTTTCCAAATCTTTCTTTTACTGAAACATAGTAGAGTGATTTTATGATGCTTGTGGAATTGTTCCATATTTGTTTATTCTGGTCTTTTTTTCCCTACTTTCCCTTTCAATAATTCAATGTGCCAATGATATTTATGTAATTAGCTCTATCTACAGTTTTTTTTCTTGTAAGAAGTAGCTCCACCTACACCTTCTTGTAATTTGAGAAATCTTTAGATATGGTGCATCTGTTTCTCGCTTTTGTGTTAAAGATTGGACATATTTATGTGGAGGAAGGGACTGTAAGCTCTGGCTGGAATACTTCCTTCTATCATTAAACTATGTGGGAGTGTCTTCGATTTCGTAGAAATTGTAGAGGTGTATGGCATATCATCCTTCCTTACTAGCTCCTTCTAGGCTTCTGTTAATGAACCATTAAGGCTCTGAAGTTGCTAGATTAGCATGGTTTCTCCTCTTCTGGAGCAATTGCAGTCTAAGTTGGTTTGGACTGAAACTTCACTCCTAAAACGAGCCAAATAAAAATCTTCTCATGCTTGTTCTTTTCCATGTTAGCTAACACACACACACACACACACATATATACCGAACTCTGCTTGTAGATAAATTTAAATCTCTTGAACACCCTTCGAAGTAACCAAAATGGACATATATTTTGAGGTGGAAGGTTTTGATAAGCTATCTGACTGGAATCTTTGGTTCCTGCAGGCACATGAGTTTCCAATAGCATGAAAGAAATATACTGGGATATGACAGGCCTTTGTATTTTGCTTAAGTGCGTTCCTATCTTAGCACCAAGTTTTATCAGCAGTTTTAACAACACAATTAAATTACTAGGATGCAAGTGAATTCTGTTAGGGCAACCTTTTTTATTTTTTTTGAAACCTTAAAAGTTCTCAGAATTAGTAAATTTGTATTATGTTGTGGTTGATTATATCTTACTTTCTTCTTATAGCACTTTCGATAATCTGGATAATTGCGTTTCTGCATCTCACCATTTTAAAAAGGTTCATTTGATAGATAATGTTCTGAAAATATATTTCTAAGAGCTCCTTGCTTTCAAGTGATTCCAAAATTTAAGATTCATACTGCAAATTGAATGCTCATAGTCATACCTAAGTTCATCTGTTAGTGGAATGGTTTTCTGTTGTTTCAAGCATCACCCTAGGTGCTCTGTACGGGAGTTAACATTAGAAAGATATTGTAAGAGCTGATGTTTAGCCTTGTCGTTTAGGCCTTTTTAGGATAAAAGAATGATGCGTTCAGCAATACTAATGAAATATATGATCTTTTTCATAGAGCCGATCCAACTTGCTTGGTATAGAGTAGTAGTTTTTCTTTGATGCTCACATCCACTATTTTTCTTTCTGTGGTTTGCACTTTGCACTTCCTTTTCATTTGTCTGAGTGCATTTGTCATTATCTGTTCATGCCTGTATATATATATGCACACTTCTAAGTCAATGTCAACGCTAGAAATGCTCCCAAGAGTTCTAGTAATCTTGTCTATGAAAATGATCTTGTCATTCTTTAAGAAACCTAAGTATACAGATCTATAATGAAATCAGTCACCACTCTAGTTTTATCCTTGAGTGTCCTGCTATGGCTGCTAGATATAGGTGGATCCTTTTTGGAGGCTTCAAGGCACAGATTTAACGTAATAATGATGAATCTTGAACAACTTCCATGCATTTTAATTTCAGATAACATATCTATTTATAACATAGCAAATAAATGTAGAGACCCTTGACCCATTGATCTGGTGAGTGAGACTCTTTGATCTTTCTTAAAAGGGTTTGTGGAAAGTGGGAATATATAGCTGTTGCCTTCCAAATTGTGTAAGAAAAATATCAGCTAAGAGGTGAATGGTCTTTTGACTGTCACCTCCAGGGTTCTGCCGAAAAGAAAAATAGTCCTCTGGGGTCTGTTTATCATAAAATAATTTCCTAACTTGAGCTGTTTTTATGTTGAGCTATCATGCCCCTTTTTGACAAAGCCTATTTTGGTAACAAGAATTTTCATTTTCCCAGATGATATTGAAGGAACGTGAAAATTTTGCTCTTCAGAAGGAGGTTGTATCTGCTTGAATTTAGAGCTACAAGATACTTACCCTTGGCTTTAACTATGTTTTCAGACATGTCATCTGTTGATTGTAGAGAATAGATGCATCAGAGATGAACCTTCCTGTTCTTTTTCAAATACTTGAATGCCAATTTGTCTTGTATGTAACACCGTAGGTTAAGTTTTTCTTTTTGTGGCAACTGTATCTGCAATAAAATATATTTGAGTGATTGAAGGAACCTAATCTAACCTAGTTTTGATCTCTGAATTTGTACTTCGCCTGTTAATATTTCTCCTGATACGCGTCTTTTGTTGTTTGTTGCAATAGAGCTGGGTCTCTCGGTACCAAGGTGACTTTGTTAGCAGACTGTTAAAGAAAGTTGTCAACTCTGACCGGAAAGACAAGATTTGCGTAGGCAAGACAGTTCTGTTTAATGACTGCTCAAACTTTATATACGTGGTAAACAATATTTGAATGTATTGAACTTTCAGCTGGTTTTGCTGTTAATCCTGATGTCCAAAACCTTCAATACTAGGAAAATTGCTGCGGAATAATCCTTATTTCGTTATTTAGTTATTGGGCCAGTTTGTTATTCTGAAATGGAAGAGGTTGAGTTGTATCATGAAGGCGTCTTGTTTATCCATAACTGCTTTATGTTCTCGACCAATTTGTTATGCTGAGCAGGAAAAAGGCATCCCGCCAATTATTTTCTGGCTGTTTGAACATTATGTTTTTGTTAGTATCAAGGTGCCAACCGCAATGAATGACGCTTACTCGGGCAAGCCGTGCAATGATATTATTAGACAGATGGGTACACGGGTGAACATGAACACACAAAACAGTAAGTTTTCCATCTGTTGCACCATCAAATACGTTGTGTACTGTTACTCTTCAAGAATTAGTTAAATAAGTGGTGTTCCATCTGCCTAAGTTTTGATAGGCAAAGTTATCATACTGGAGAGAGGTAGCAAGTACTTAATAGAGCAATTGAGGCGCTAAATGCACTGCTGTTGTCCTATAGCATGATTAGATCAGGCAACCCATCCTTAACCTAATCATGGCAACTTAAGCTAACATTATCATTGAAGTCATAGTACTGGCACTAGTCAATCAAGTAGTGATAAGGGATGTAATGAATATTCACTCTTTTCTCCATGATAAGGGTTTGTGTTTCTGTTGTAAGCTGAAAAATATTGATGCATAAACACAACGAAGTTGACAAACAGGCAGCCCCAATTCAGCCCTTGAAGTCATCTTCATCTTCACTGGTTAAATAAGGATCTTCTTACAATCTTTTGTTAATTGGGGTTCAAGGCAGGCTGTCTTCTGTTCTAGCCTTTGTATTTGGGACATCAAGTGCTTCAATTTGTGACCAAAGGAAGACCAATTTGCCTACTTCCCGAACAATAGTTGCCAAGCCTGGCCAGCAACTTCTTGGGAATAGGGGCATCCGTATCACCTTTTAATCACATAATGGATGGAATTTGAGTTGAGTTTTCCACTTAAATCCAACTCCGACCAGCTTCTTTTCTCACTCTTTTCTCCTTCATCCATCCCCTCATGCCACCAACATCGATCCACTTCCTATGCAATGCATACATATTAGACATTAGTACATAAACAAACTCGTCATCACCTTCAAGTTCTGTCACCTTTGCAGCTGTCACTTCTGCCATCTTTATATCCCCACAAGTGACAGAAGCACCTAGTAACGCCTTCCAAACTAATTCACACTTCTCAAACCCCAGTTCATAAATCATTTTCTCTGCTTTGCTTACATCTCCTTCTTGTCCCAAGAGCTTAATCATTGAAGTACAATGTTCTGGCATCGGACAGATCCCATAATCGTTGACCATCAATTCAAAATACTCATTTGCAGCCTGGAAAGACATTTTGTTATGCCAGCATGCAGCCAACACGTTCACGAATGTAATCCCATCCGGTTGTAAATCTTTCACAGATTTCAACTGCTCAAATAGCCGGATAACTTCATCTGAATTACCATTATGAGCATGTCCAGATATAATCGTGTTCCACGTTATCAGATTTTTCACAGGGAGCCATCCAAACAGAATGTCAGCTTCCTTCATATGCCCACATTTAGAATACATGTCAATGAGAGCAGATCCAACAACAAGAGTCTCATCCACGCCATATTTCACCGTGCAACAATGCATCAACCTTCCCCATGTTATCGCTGCTATATTGGCAATCCCACTTAATAAACTTGAAAAGGTGAACTGATCCATAAGAACATTACTAAGATGCATGTTTCGGAAAAATTCCAGAGATTCTTTTGCTCTGCCTCGGTTGACATATCCTGTGATTATCGAATTCCATGAGGATGAATTCGGGCTTGGCATTCTAGATAACATATCAACAGCATCTTCTATGATACCAAACTGTGCCACACCACTAATTACCTCGTTGTATGAAACAATATCAGGTTCAGGCATTTGACACAAGAAATCAACTGCCTGATCAAGCGCTCTGTTTCTTGCATTTGCTGCAATAACCGAATTCCAAGAAATCGTATCCTTCTCCATCATACGCTTAAACACCCTATTTGATTCTTCTGCGCAGCCACACTTTCCATACATGTCAATCAAAGAATTCGAGACCACAATGCTGCACTCCACACCAAATTTCACAATCTTGGAATGCATCAATTTCCCTAATTGTACTAAACCAAGTGCTCCACATGCCGACAAAGCAGCTGAAATAGAGTACGAATCAGAGCTTTGTTCCGATCTTTCCAGCTGAATAAACAAGTTAAGCGCATTCCTAAACTGTCCAGAACGAGCATAACCCGAAATCAACGTATTCCAAGTAACTACATTTCGTTCAGTCATTTCGTCAAACAACTGTTGTGCATTACCCAAAAGCTGAAATTTAACATAGAAATTGACCAAAGCTGAACCAACAAAGACATTGTTGACGTACCCAGATTTCAAAATGCAGCAACGAAGCTGTTCACCACGAGAAAACCAACCAAGATTGGTACATACACGGATCAAATTAACCAGACAATAAGCACTAGGCTTTGAACCAGAATTCAAGATTCTTGAGTTGAAGTCATTTTCTTGATGGGGTTTTGTAATGCTGCTAATTGACTTAGAGGAGAAGAAATTTTGGTGCTTTTTGGTGTGAAGTTGGATAGCGTATTTCTTGAATAGTTCAAAGTCGATGAGTTTTTGGTGTAGCTTTGCATGCATAACATTTTGTATATAAACTCTTGACATGTAATAATGTAAAGAAACTTTGAGCTCTTTCTAAATATGCATATACTTTGAGCTCTTTCTAAATATGCATATACTCTTTAAAAATATTATCGGTGCACGTCAAATTCTTCAAAAAGTATAACATTTTTTGAGGATTTGATAAGGGTATGACAACATCAAAAAGTACAACATTTTTTGAGGATTTGATAAGGGTACGACAACATGAGTATGACAATATTTTTGGAGAGTCCGAATAACCTTTAACTGCCGGTCAATACATTATGTTATACATAAGGACTAGGATTCATGCAGCAAAATTGCAAAAAACAACTAGAGTGATTTCACCATTATATACACGTGCTATTAGGAGATGATAAGGTCAGGTGATTTGGCTATAAAAGAATTAAATGAAATAAGAAATTAAACCTCACCCGCTCCACAGGCTCCACAGCCCGCTTGGGGCTGTAGGTCGATTTTCGGCTTAAAACATGTCCGGGCTTCAGGCCCTACACCCAGACAACCGTGGGCTAGCATCCACCAATTTAGCCCGAAAATTACCCGTTCGCACTGTTTCGCCCGTTTGACTATCCAAATGGCCCCGCCAACACACCCTTAACCGCTCCACAACCCGTCGGTCAAATTTTGGCCCAAAGCACGCCTGGGCCCACCCAGACAACCGTGGGCTAGCGCTCACTGATTTGGCCTGAAAACAACTCATTTGCGCCGTTTGATCACCCAAACGTCCCCGCCGGGCTACCCTCACCAGCTCCACAATCCTTCTCCGCTGGTCGATTTTTGACCCAAAACATGATTGGGCCTAGAGCCCACCCAGACAACTGTGGGCTAACACCCACTGATTTGGCTCGAAAATCGCTCATTTGCGCCGCTTCACCCGTTTGACCACCCAAACGGCCCCGTCGGGTTACCCTTACCCGCTCTACAACCCTCCTAGGGCTGTCGGTCGATTTTCGGCTCAAAACACACTCGAACCCCGATCCACCTAGACAACCATGGGCTAACACCCACTTATTTGGCCCTAAAACATCCCGTTTACGTTGTTTTGCCCGTTTGACCACCCAAACGACATCACCGACCCTGCCAGGCCACCTTCACCTGCTCCACAGCCTGCCTGGGGCTGTCGGTCAATTTTTGGCCCAATAAATGCCCATGCCCCAAGCCTATCCAGACAACCGTGGTATAACACCTACCGATGTAGCCCGAAAATGGCCTGTTCGCGTTGTTTCGCCTGTTTAACCACTCAAACGACCCTTCCGACCCCAACAACCCACCCCTGGCCGATCCACAGTCCTCCTGGGAGCTCCTGATCAATTTTTGACCCAAAACACGCCCGAGCGCCAGTCGCACTAAAAAAATCGTGGGCTATGCGCACCAATTTGACCCGAAAATGGCTTATTCGCATCGTTTCGCTCGTTTAACCACCCAAATGGCCCCGTCGAATCCAACTTCCCACCCCTGGATGATGTACAACTCTCCTGGGAGCCCCCAGTCAATTTTAGGCCAAAAATAGGCCCGAGCCCCGAGCGCACCCTAAAAATCGTAGGGTATAGCACACCGATTTGGCCCGAAAATGGCCCGTTCACGTCGTTTCTCCAGTTTGACCACCCAAACGGCTCCGCCAAACCCAACGGCCCACCCCTGGCTGATCCACAGCCTTCCTTGGAGCCCTTGGTCGATTTTCAGCATAAAACACGCTCGAACCCCCGGCGCACCCAAAACATCGTGGGCTATAGCATATCGATTTGGCCCGAAAATATTCAGTTCGCACCGTTTTGCCTATTTGACCAACCAAACGACCCCTCTAACCCTAAAGACCCTCTGCTGGCCGATCCACTGCCTTCCTGGGAGCCCTCGGTCAATTTTCGGCACAAAACACGTCCAGCTCCAAGCGCACCCGAAAAATTATGGGCTAGCACATCGATTTAGCCCCAAACTTGCTCGCTCTACAGCCCTCCTAGGGGCCGCCGATCGATTTTTAACACAAAACACGATCAGGCTCCAAGCCCACCTAGATAGTTGTTGGCTAATACCCACCGATTTTGCCCGAAAACTGCCAGTTTGCACCTCTTTACCCGTTTGCCCACCTAAACGTCCACACCGGCCTTGTCAAGTCATCCTCACCCGCTCTACAGTCTTTCTAGTGCCATTGGTCGATTTTTGACTCAAAACACACTCGAACCCCGACCCACCCAGAAAACCATGGGCTAACGCCCACCGATTTGGCCTAAAAATAGCCCATTCACGTCGTTTCGCTCGTTTGACCACCCAAATGGATCGCCGACCCCGTCATGCCACCCTCACCTACTTTACAGGTTGCCTGGGGCTGTCGGTCGATTTTTGGCCCAACAAATTCCCAAGCCTAGTGCCCACCCAGACAACCATGTGCTAACACCCACTGGTTTAGCCAGGAAATGGCCCGTTCACGCTGTTTTGCCTGTTTGACCACCCAAACAGCCCTGCCGAACCTAACAACCTACCTCTGGTTGATCCACAACTCTTCTGGGAGCCCCCGGTCAATTTTCGGCCCCAAACATGCCCCAACGCTGGGCGCACCAAGAAAAATATGGGCTATAGCACATCGATTTGGCCCAAAAATAGCTCGATCACACCATTTCGCCCGTTTGACCACCCAAATGGCCCTTTGACCCCAACAACCTACCCTGGCAGATGCATAGCTCGCCCGGGAGCCCCTTTTCGATATTTGGCGAAAGATAGGCTCGAGCCCCGAGCACACCTGAAAGGTAATGGGCTATAACACACTGATTTTGCCCGAAAATAGCCCGTTCGCGCCGTTTTACCTGTTTGACCACGCAAACGGTCTCGCCGACCCCAACGACCCACCCCTGCTGATTTATAGCTTTTCTGGTAGCCCACGATTGATTCTCAGCATAAAATACGCTCAGGCCTTGGGCGCACCCAAAAAAACTGTGGGCTATAACACACCGATTTGGCCCAAAAATGGCCCGTTCATGCTGTTTCGACCGTCTGACCACCCCAACGGCCATCTCTGACTGATCCACAGCCCGCCTGGGATCTTACGATTGATTTTTGGTCCAAAATACGCTTGAGCCCCGGGTGCACCACAAAAATTGTGGGTTATATCACACCGATTTGGCCCGTTCATGCTGTTTTGCCAAAAATGGCCCATTCGCGTCATTTTGCCCATTTGACCACCCAAACAGCCCCATCAACCCCAACGACCTACCCCTGGTCGATCCATAGCCCGCCTGGGAGCCCTCCATCAATTTTTGGCCCAAAACACTCTTGGGCCTCGGGTGCACTTAGAAAACCATGGGATATAGCACACCAATTTGGCCTAAATACGGTTTGTTCGTGCCGTTTCTCCCGATTGACTACCCAAACGGTCCCGCCGACCCCAAAGACCTACCTTTTGCTGATCCACAACCCGCCGGGGAGCCCTCGATCGATTTTTGACCCAAAACACGCTAGGGCCCTGGGCGTACCCAGAAAATCGTGGGCTATAGCACATCTATTTGGCCTGAAAATGGTCTGTTCGCATTGTTTCGACTGTTTGACCATCCAAACGGCCTCGCCGACCCTAACGTTCCACCCCTGGCCGATCCACAGCCTATCTGGGAGCCTCTGGTAGATTTTTTGCCCAAAACACACTTGGGTCGCGGCCGCACCCTAAAAACTATACACTAAGTTGGCCCCAAAATGGCCCATTCGTGCCGTTGCCTGTTTGACCACCCAAACGACCCCGCTGACCCCAACAGCCCCACAACCAACCTCTGGTTGATCTACAACTCTCCTGAGAGGTTATAATCCATTTTCATCCCAAAACAAGCACAGGTCCCCGGTGCACTCAGAAATTATGGGTTATAGCACACTGAGTTTACCCTAAAATGACCTGTTAGCTTCGTTTCACCCGTTTGATAGGCAAAACGGCCCTGCCAACCCCAATGGCCCACCCCTGGCTAATAACAACATGCATATGAGCCCCTGATTTATTTTTAGCCCAAAACACGCCCATGCCTCAGGCTCACCCAAAAAACCATGGGCTATAACACTCCTATTTGGCTTGAAAATAACCTGTTCACGCCATTTTGCCCATTTGACCACACAAATGGCCCTGCTAACCCCAACGGCCTACACCTGGTTGATCCACAACCCGCCTGAGAGCCCTTAAGCAATTTTCAGCCCAGAACACGCCCGCGCCACAGGCTTACCCAAAAAACCGTGGGCTATTGCACACAGATTTGGTCCAAAAATGGCCTGTTCACTTTGTTTCGGCCATTTGACCACCCAAACGGCCCCACCGACTTTAAAGCCCACCCCTGATCCACAGCCCACCTGAAAGCCCCCATTTTTTCAAATAAAAAAACACTCGGGCGCCAGGTGCAACTAGAAAATCATGGGCTAGAGCACACCGATTTGGCCTAAAAATAGCTCGTTCACGCTGTTTCACCTGTTTGACCACCCAAACGACTCCACCGACCCTAATGGCCCACCCCTGGCCTATCCGCTGCCCGTTTGGGAACTCCCGATCGATTTTCAACCTAAAAAATGTTTGGACCCCAAGCTCACCCAAAAAATCATGGGCTATAGCACACCGATTTGGCTAAAAAATAGACTGTTCGAGCCGTTTCACCCATTTGACCACCCAAACGACCATGCCGACCCTAATGGCCCACCTCTGGCTGATCCAAACCACGCCTGGGAGCGCTCGATTGATTTCCTACTTAAAGCATGCTTGAGCCCCGAACGCATCCAGAAAACGTGGTCTATAGCACATGATTTTGCTCAAAAATGGCGCGTTCGCGCTGTTTTGCTCGTTTGACCACCCAAATGGCCCCGCCAACCCCAACGACCCACCCTAAGCTG
The DNA here is from genome assembly GCF_002878395.1 of Capsicum annuum. Classification (NCBI taxonomy): domain Eukaryota; kingdom Viridiplantae; phylum Streptophyta; class Magnoliopsida; order Solanales; family Solanaceae; genus Capsicum; species Capsicum annuum. Next base: position 10,465,542 of record NC_061111.1, read on the forward strand.
ATCCACAACCCGCCTGTGATCCTTTGGTCGATTTTTAGCCTAAAACATGCCCGGTCTTCAGGCGCACCCAAAAAAACCTGGGCGATAGCACACTGATTTGACTTGAAAATGATCCGTTCGCGTCGTTTTGCTTGTTTGACAACTCAAATGACCCCTCCAAATCCAGCGGCCCACCTATAGCCAATCTACAGCCCGCCTGGGAGCCCCTGATTGATTTTCTACCCAAAACACACTCGAGCCCGGGGTTCATCCAGAAAATCGTAGGCTATAGCACACCGATTTGATCCGAAAATGGATCGTTCACGCCGTTTTGCCAGTTTAACCAGCCAAACGACCACGCCAATCCCAACGGCCCATCCTAGATGATCCACAGCCTGCCTGAAAGCCCCCGATTGATTTTTTGCAAAAAACACACTCGGTCCCCGGATGCACTCGAAAAACCATGAGCAATAACATATCAATTTGGCATAAAAATAGGTCGTTCTCATTATTTCACCCATTTGACTATCCAAATGGACCCGCCGGCCCAAATGGGCCACCTCTAACCGATCTACAGCCCACCTGGATCCCTCGATCAATTTTCAGTACGAAACACATTCGGGCCCCGGGCGCACCCAGAAAACCGTGGGCGATAGAGTACTAATTTGGCCTAGAAATGACTTATTCGCGTCGTTTTGCCCATTTGACAACCTAAATGGCCCTGTGAACCCCAACGACCCACCCCTGGCAGATCCATTCCCTTGCAAGCGCTCGGTCAATTTTCGGCCCAAAACATGCCCATGCCCCAGGCGCACCCAAAAACTCGTGGCTATACCGATTTGGCCCAAAAATGGCCTCTTCGCACTGTTTCATCCGTTTAACCACCCAAACGGCTCCGTCGATCATAACAACCCACCCCTAGCTGATCCATTGCCCATCTGGGAGCGCTCGATCAATTTTTGGCCCAAAATACGCTCGAGCCCCAGGCAAACCCAGAAAACAATGGGCTAGAGGACATCGATTTGGATAAAAAATGTCCCATTCTCGCCGTTTTGCCCTTTTGACCACCCAAACGGCCTCGCCGACCCCAACAACCCACCTCTGGCTGATCCACAGTCCGCCTGGGAGCCTCCATCGATTTTTTACCAAAGACACGCCCTAGCCCTGAGCGCATCCAAAAAAATATGGGCTATAGCACAATGATTTGTCTCGAAAATGGCCCGTTGCTGCCATTTCATCTGTTTTACCACCCAAACGACCCCGCCGATACCAACGGCTCACCCCTGGCTGATCCACAACTACCTGGGAGCCCCCAATCAATTTTTAGCCCAAAAGACGCCTGGGTGCTCCAGAAAACCATGGGTTATAGCACACCGATTTAGCCAAAAAAGGCCCATTCGCACTGTTTCGCTTATTTAACCACTCATACGACCCCTCGTACCCTAAAGACCCGTACTAGGCGCCTCCCTAGCCTGCCTGGGGTAGCCTGATCAATTTTTAGCCCAAAACACAGCTGGCCCATGGGCCCACGCCAGAAATCATGGGCTATAGCACACCGATTTTGCCCGAAAAAGGCCTATTTGCATCGTTTCACCTGTTTGACCACTGAAAAAGCCCCGCTTACCCAAAGGCCCATACTAGGTCGCTCCTTTGCCTGCCTAGGGAAACCTGATTGATTTTCAGCCCAAAACACTCTCAGACCCCTGGCCCACCATAAAAACCGTGGACTATAGCATACTAATTTGGGTAAAAAATGGCTCGATCGTGCCGTTTTGCCAGTTTGACTACCTGAACTGCCCGCCCACCCCAAAGGCCTATAGTAAGCTGCTCCCAGCTTGCCTAGGATAGCCCGATCGATTTTTGGCCCAAAACACGTTTGTCCCCTAGCCCACCCCAGAAACCGTGGGCTATAGCACACTGATTTGGCCTGAAAATAGCCCGATCATGTTGTTCGCCAGTTTTACTACCCAAACAACCTAGCCCACCCCAAAGGCCTACACTTCAGATAACCTCCTAGAGGAACTTTTGGCATCACTATCTCTTGGCATAAAAAAGCTAAGGAAGCTACTTGGGAGTCAGAGGATGACATGCGAAATAGATACCCAAACCTCTTTGAAACCATGGAGGACGACATAAAAGGTACAAATCATATAATACTCTCTCTTTATCTTTTCCTTGGTGTGCTTGAAAATCGTGCTCATCTGTGTCTCGAGTCATCATTCGGGGACGAATGATCCCAAGTAGGGATAATGTAACACCTCATAACATTTCAGAATTAGTACCACCCTTAGTAGCATGCTTAAAGAGCCAATAACTTGGAAAATTTTCTAAGTGTGAAAAAGACTTAGTCACATTTTGATCCTTAACTTCAATAATTTTTAAATTGACTTTTTCGACCCCGAGACATAGATTTTTGAGTTGATTCATGTTCAGGGGTGTAAATGGGATGTCTCCGGGGAGTTTTAGATTTTTTGGAAAAGGTATTGGACGTGTTTGGATTTCACAAATAGAACGTCACCGCGATATCGACACGTTGTGGTGACTATCACGTTGGTGCTCCTAGCGTGACACGTTGGTAGTCCAAAATGAATTTTTTTTGAAAGTTTAATTTCGAATATCAGTTTAGATTTTTCCCCAAAGCCCCGAATCGTGTTAGGGGCATTATATGCCAAAATTTACTCAAATCCATCAAGAACAAAACCCTACTTGCTCCCCCAAAGATCAAAAGCTTAATTTTTAAGTTCAAGATTTACAAGAAACAAATCAAGATTTGGGTTCTATTCTTTGAACTAAGTAATCTAAGGTATGTTGGACTATCCTCAAATCCCATGGACATGAATTTCGTCGTTTTTTATCATATATAATGATTTATAATCATGTGGTAAATTAAGGGTTTTGAAGATTGTTTCGCAAAGCATGCTATTAATTCGTTTTGATGAAAATATATGCATTGTGTCGAACCTTCTTCGTGGTAATCGAAATTTTAACCCCTTATGTATATACGTATATAGTTTTGAATGTCTAATTGAGAGCATGAACAATGTATTCCCTCTCTTGTTGCGAATTTAAAATGTATATTTGTATTGTGAGTAATTTTACATGCATGAATTAAGATTTGAAAGTAAGTTCATCAACATCATGGTGTTTGACATGGTTTATTATATAATGAGAGGGAGTTTTCATGCTAACACTACACTCTTACAATAAAAGAGAAAAATTACATGTAATTGAATAAATTGACATGACCACCGCATGTTTAAGTTTTGCAAAGAAATAGGATAATTGCATAAGTTTCCTTGAGACTTCAAAGTGATGGCTCTCTTATGATGTTGTAAAAATCTTGGGTGGTCATATGCATGTTATAAATGAGATGGGTTGTGAATTTGATATGATATTGACTTGCAAGTCAGGGTATGACAATACTCGATGATGACATGCCCTTAATAGAATAAGTATTAGAGAAAAGGCATCTTTTTCCTCTGAACTTGTCCTCCCAACTCACTTCAGCACTTAAACTTAACTTTTATTTATTTACCCTCCTTAACATCTTTAAAGTGTATTTGTTTCACCCCTCAAAACTGAATACCACTCTCACAACGGAGAGTGGGTTACACACACACCATGTCAGTGCTAAATCAGTGCCAGGTCATTGCCACGTAAGAAATTAGGATTTTTTTTTAAAAAAATAATCCCACACACATACTATTTTTATATATTTTTATTTTAAAAAGCAAAAAAAATATATTTACTATTTATATATATAATAAATCTATATATTAAATAATATATTATATATATATATATATAAATATATATATATACATACAAATATTAAATAATATATATATATATATATATATTAAATAAAAAATGCCCTCACCCCCACCCCCACCCCCTATTTTCATTTAAATAATATATATTTTATATAATTATTTTTATTTTAAAAATAAAAAATATACATTTACTATTTTTATATTTATAATATATATATATATATATATAATATTTTATATGTATATATTAAATAAAAAATTCACCCCCTCCCTATCTCTTTCTCCATTCCAGCCTCCCCTTCCCCCGCTCTTTCTTCCCTTCCAGCCCCTCACCCCACCCCATCCCACGTTCTTTCTCCCCTTCCAGCCCCACCCCTACCCCCACCCCCACTATTTCTCCCCTTCCAGCCCCCCATCCCCCATTTTTTCTCCCTTCCAGTCCCCCACCCCCACCCTTTTTTTTCTTATTCAAACACAAAAATACTTTCATCAAGTTAAAATTAATTTTTTCAAATTGTCTTATTAACAAAAAAAATCAAAAGTAAAAATCAAAAGAAATCTCATTGACGATAAGTGATTCAAAAATAAAATCATCAATTTAAATTTAATTTTTATTTAAATTTTGAGGGAGTTGGATTGAAGGTTGAGATGATGTTCAATGGAAAAAATTATTTAATAGTGTTTTCATGTTTGTTATTGGGTGGTGTTAATGAAGGAAAGTGAAAAAATTAAAGGAAAGTGTTGTTCTTGGTGTTGTTGTTAATGGAGGCAAGTGAAAAAAATTAAAGGAAAGTGTTGTTCTTGGGTGGTGTTGTTAATGGAGGAAAGTGAAAAAAATTTGAGGGTGTTAATGGAGGTTTGAGTGTTGTTGTTGATGATGATTTGAAGAAGAAAGAAGAAAAAAGTGTTCATTTTTTTTAATTTTATTTTAATTTTTTTAAAAAAAAATTATTATATTTTAAATATAAGATTACTGAAATTAATTTTTTTAATAAATCAACGCGCCCCTTTTTTAAAAAAAATGTCACGTCAGCTTTAGGGGTCAAACAAATACACTTTAAAGATATTAAGGAGGGTAAATAGACGGAAGTTGAGTTTTAAGTGTTAAAGTGAGTTTGGAGGACAAGTTCAGAGGGGGAAAGATGTCTTTTCTCTTTTAATTTTAATATTTTTGTTATCATTTATGTTTAACCATAATGCACTCAAGGATGTAGCCTAGTGGTTCAATGAAGTGGAATGTACATCATTAGATCTCATGTTCAATTTTCAACACAGACAAACACTAGGTAATCTTTTTCCATATGTTCTAGTCTCTTTGAATACTTTTGGTGAATAGAGTTACATAATACCTGTTGCTAGTCTCTTTGGACACTCTTTTACCTGTTATCTGTTTCTAGTAAGAGGTGACATGTATTTCGTGAATTTATTTAAACAAGCTGGGTAACAAAAAACATAGATGTATAGTAAAATTTTCATACGTACTATGTATACGATTTCAAAATGATGACGTGCTAATTATAACATTTCATGTTTCAGATGTAAGTGTTACGAATACCATGTTATAACCAAAATTTATTTTATAATTATTGAAGTGAAGCAGTGAAGAAGAATGCATCATTGAAGTGAAGCAATGAAGAAGAAGGCATAGTAGTGGTAGTCGCACAATGAAGAAGAAGTTGCACTAGTGGATTTCAAAGTTAATCTTAAAAAATTACAGCAGTAGTAGTCACCGTAGTAGAATCTTCTTTTTTTAAAAAAAAAAAAATTGATCCTAAATATAAAATCAACACAAAGTTACTATTTTTTTTATTTGAAATCGACCCTAGAAATAAAATCAATATGATGTGCTCGCATCAGCCACACGTAACGAGAGGAGCTCGCATCGCTTCGCATAATCACATTATGCAACGATGTGAGCGCATTCATGAACACCGACTTGAAATTTATCAATATTTAATTTAGTGACTTTATATTCCGAAAATAATTTTATGACTTTATTATTACAAAGAATAAATTTGATGATCATCAATGAAATTATATGAATATTTTTTTCTCTGAACAGATTTAGGACCCCTTTGGCAATGAAAAGTTTTCATCCTTTTTATTTTTTGAAAATTAGTATTTGATAATGAAAATTTCGAATACAATTTAAAATTGTATTTGAAATTTGAAACAACCAAAATCTTTTTTACTTTTTAAATTTTTGTTTTTGGGAAAAAATACTAATTTTTTTATTTCATAAAATAACTTTATTTAAATCATATTTCATTTTAAATCATATATTATGATTTTTAAAATATATAGGGCCCGTTTGGCCATAATTTTTTTTCCTTTTTTCCGGATTTTTTTCACTTTTTTCACTTTTCCGAAAATTATGGTGTCTAGCCATCAAAATTTAAAAAATTATTTCAGAGTTGGATTCCAAAAAGTGAAAACAACTTTTTGTTGTTTTCACATTTTTTCACTCTCATTTTCAACTTTCATTATTATTATAAATAATGTCAATTTTTAAATTTTTACACTAACACCTCTTATAACTACAACCAACCACCAAGAGAAAAATTATTATTTGTTTTTTATGGTACAACATAATTTTTAACTGTTACAGATATTCTAATCTCTTTTTCTTGTTTTAACCAAAATTTACTAACGCGAAGTAAAAATAATAAATGGCAATCTATGGCGAAAATATATCAACTTTGTTTTAAATGAACTTTATTATAGAAATATAAGGTCTAGTACATCATATTATTTAAAAGTGAGAAATTTAATATTTTTTTCTTGCCATTCTAATTTTCTGTATATGTCATATAATGACTATTTTAATTTTAATAAATTATTAAAAAGTGGTCAATAAAGTTGCATATCAAACATAACATAACGATCCATATTTACGATATAATAATATTCATGGAAATCAATATCAGCAATAAAGAAAAATAAAAAAATTAGCACTAATCTATTCAGAAATAATTCATCCGTAATTTTTTTTTAAAATGATCAAATTCAATAAAATAATTATTCCAAGTGAAAGTAATTAAGAATTTTCATCAACAAATTTAAGAATATATAAAATACATTTATATCCATCAATCATATTTATCAAAATATATTTACTCTATCCAATCGATTATGGTTAGATAAACTTATTTAGCTCGTGTTTCTGATATTTTTATTCAAATTTTAGAAGAATAACAATCATAATAATTAGTTTGTTGTTAATTATTTTATCAATTAAAGACATATAAATTATTTTCTCAATATTTGGTTGTATGTAGTAGGTAAATTAGTAGTTGAGTGATTTTGATAATTTTTAAAAGTTGAGGGCATAAAATTATATTTAAAAAAGATTTTTCAAAAGTCTAAATTTTTTTTCTAAGAGACATGACCAAACACAACTCCAACAACAACTCTAGAAAAAAATAATTTTCATATTCAAACGGCTACATAGTATGATCAAATACAATTCAAATTTCAACTTTAAAATTTCAAAATAAGGCGTTTCTTTTTTGGAAAAAAAAATCATGGCCAAAGCCTACTCAAGCATTTTATTTAATTTTGTATTCCAAAATATAAAATAATAACATACTCAGTAAAGTTTTATAAATGAGATATGAAAAAGACAATATCACTACGAAATAAATAAGTTAAAAATATAAAAAAATAAAATAAAAAAAGCACTCGCGCACAATGGTCTTCGCCTTCGGGTCCAAGAACTGTGTGTTTCCAGCTAGACTCACATTCACCCAAAGCAGATAATAAAACAGGGAACCATAAAAGAGCAACACTCAACACACATAAAAAATGGCCGCCGCCGCCATTAACTCCGGCCTACGCTCTTTCCTCGTTAACGGTACTCAACGACCATTCACTCCCTCTTTCTTTAGACAACTCTCAATACCCACCTACCCTTTCCTCCCCAATACCTGCCCTCCTTCCTGTCGCCCCTTTTGTTCTGTCTCCCCGTTAACCACATCCCAACAAGACGAAACTTTTCACAACTCGAACAGTAAAACCCCACCCAATATCCTCCACATTCTTGAACAACGAGGGCTATTAGAATCAGTAACTAGCGACTCCCTTCGCGACCCGAATTTGGGTCCATTAAAAGTCTACTGTGGGTTTGACCCGACTGCCGAAAGCTTACACCTTGGTAATCTCTTAGGTATAATTGTGCTTTCTTGGTTTTTACGTTGTGGCCATAATGCTGTTGCGCTTATTGGTGGTGCTACGGGTCGGGTCGGTGACCCATCTGGGAAGAGTATAGAACGACCCGAACTTGATTTAGCTACACTTGAGAAGAATGTGAATGGGATTGGTGGGATTGTTAAGAAGATTTTGGAATGCACACCAAATGTTTGTGAAAATGCCGGAGAGGTAGAAATTTTGAATAATTATGATTGGTGGAAGGACGTGAAGTTTTTGGATTTTTTGAGGGATGTAGGGAGGTATGCGAGAGTTGGAACGATGATGTCGAAGGAAAGTGTGAAGAAAAGGTTGGAAAATGCGGAGCAAGGGATGAGTTATGCTGAGTTTACGTATCAACTTTTACAAGGTTATGATTTTGTGCATTTGTATGAAAAGGAAGGTGTTAATGTGCAAATTGGTGGTAGTGATCAATGGGGTAACATTACTGCTGGTACTGACCTTATTCGTAGGATTATTGGAAAAAATTCCGAAAATGGAGGTGTCGCTGGCAATGTTCCGGCTGTTTACGGGCTTACGTTTCCTTTGCTTCTCAAGAGTGATGGTACTAAGTTTGGAAAATCAGAAGATGGTGCAATCTGGTTATCGCCTTCTCTTTTGTCGCCATATAAGTTTTATCAGTACTTCTTTTCAGTCCCGGATGATGATGTAGTGAGGTTTCTTAAGATTCTTACGTTTTTGAGCATCGAAGAGATTGCGGAGATTGAGAGGGATATGGGAAAACCTGGATATGTTCCCAACACAGCTCAACGTAGGCTGGCTGAGGAGGTTACGCGGTTTGTTCATGGACAAGAGGGGTTGGAAGAGGCTCTTAAGGCTACAGAGGCATTGAAGCCTGGAAATGCCGATACCAAATTGGATTGGAAAACAATTGAGGGTATTGCAGCTGATGTTCCATCTTGTTCCATGAATTATGATCAGGTATTAAACATACCGATCTTGGATCTTTGTGTGTCCAGTGGTTTGCTTGAAAGCAAATCAGCTGCACGACGAATGCTTAAGCAAGGGGGACTTTACTTGAATAATACCAAAGTTGATAGTGAGAGTAAGAAGATTGAGGCAGGTGACATTGTGGATGACAAAGTTATCCTTTTGTCTGCAGGGAAAAAGAACAAGATGGTTGTAAGAATATCCTGACCTGCTATTGTTCGTCTGAATGTCTGCTTGTGTTCGTGTGTAAGGATGGTTGTCGCTAAGCATAGTTGTTTTTGATTCATATGTTTAAATGACAGTTCCAATATTATCATTCTGAGTTGGACGAGATACAGAATTTTACCTGATATGCATATGGCAGAACAAGAGGAAGAGTGTTGAAAGGATGTGAGAGATCTACAGTACCACAACGGAAACTTTTTCCTCTTCCCTTGGTATTTTTATGTAATTATTTAGACAAATAATGGTCTCAGTCGGGGACAAACTTGAGTTATACAAGCTTTAAGAATTATTTGGACTATTGTCAAATCCTTTTAATTGTCAAAAGGTCTTGCTTGCTTTTTTGTTTAGACAGGCGTGGTATGTTATTGCAGTTAAGAGGAGGACTCTTATTTGTGGTTCGACATTAAGGCTTTCATCTTCCGTCTCTTTTCCATTCAATTTTGCTGTATATCTTTTATTCGACATGATTTTTGAAGCAAGTTCTATCATAGAGAATATACAATCTTGTTTTAGTTGAAGGCCAGGTGCAAAGTACAATGGGTGTCTAAGACTATCTTGATTCTAAAAGACACATAATAATTTGTCTGGGTTGATAAGCAACATTTGCTGGTTTTGTGAGATGATTTGAAATAGACTCTTATCTTTATCAGTTTATGGAATACTGTAGCAAAAGTTAAATTTGTTGTTACAATTATAAACTTGCCTCTCCACACTCCTGCTTAATCCTTGGAGTAACATGGATTAGTTTTTGTTGGTTCGCTGTGCCCTTTGGCTAGGTAGTGTACTTTTCGTGGAAAGGGAGAACTGCATCAGCTTAGAGTTTTCTCTTCTGGCGACTAACAGATTGAGTTGGAATTATGTGAATATTAATTATTGCTAGTAATGGTGCAAAAAAAGAGAAGAACAGGAGGAGGATCTTGTTTGTTGCTAGTTTGGGAAAATAAAAAGGAGTATTGCTTAGGATTAGAAATAAGGTTATTCGTGATAAGGTGAGAGTGGCTTCAGGGGGAGCCAGGGGGAGCCAAGATGAGGGAGGTGAGGTTGAGATGGTTAGGTCATGTGATGAGGAGGGGCACGGATGCCCCAATGCGGAGGTGTGAGAGGTTGGCTAGGAATGGTTTCAAGCGAGGTAGAGGTAGACCGAAGAAATAATGGTGGAAGGTGATTAGGCAGGATATGGAGCAACTACAGCTTACCGAGGATAGGAAGTTATGGAGGAAGCAGATTAGGGTAGAAGGTTATTATTACTTCAGGATGTTGTATTATTTGGTGAATTTGGTGTATGGTTTTATTAGGTGTGGTGATTTCTATTGTGTCTTGTCCTTTTACTATTCTTTGTTTAGATTGTTTTATCTTGAGCCAGGGGTCTATAGGAAACAATCCTTTGTCTCACCTCTAAGGTAGTATGGTATGGCCTGCATATACTTACCCTCCCCAGACCTCGCTAAATGTGAATATACTGGGTTTGTTCTTGTTGTTAGTATTGCTTATATAATTCTTGGTCTTTAGCTCTTGCTTCTCTATTGAGTACTATATTGCAATTAGTATTTTGATATATAAGTTTTTACCAATCTCTTATGATGCAATGAAGGGTGTCAGAGGTACCTTTGTATAAATACTTGCATGCTGAATGTGTATCATTAAACTTCATATGCTCGATATGTGTAACTTTTTTCAATATGTGAAGGAGTGATTGGGGTGGGGGTGGGGTGCTTTGCAAGTGTGCGTGTATCCAGCATTGTCATATGCAAAAGGCTTTAAAAAGCTCTCAAGTATATTGGGTCTTTTGGCGCAAAGCAATGTTAAATTGTGGACTTTGGTAAAGAAAAGGCACAGTAAGAGAAATAAATGTAATGCAAGAAAAAAATAAAGTTAGCTCTCATGGTCTTTATGCCTGAAGCAAAGTGAAAACTCAGTTTTCGGAGCCATAGTTGCTGGCAAGTCATGCCTTCTGGAAAGCCATTCTTGAAGGTAAAAGGCTTCCCTTGGTTTTTCTTTTTCTTGCTTCTTTCTTCCTTTGTTTTTTCTCATGTTGGTCTATGTTTATTTGACTTACCTAACTTAGCTTCACCCAAATAGGTCTGTAATGGTAGATATATTATGAATTCGTGATATGTTTTCCTTGTTTTCTTTGGTTTTTAGTGTTGTGGATGATAGAAGATACTATTAACCATGTGGGGCTATAGTAGTATGTTTTCATTCAATAGAAAGACTTGGTTTAATTTATTTAATAAAGTTTTTGAATAAAATTATTGTGTTAACTGTGTGGCCTTTACTTATGTAGTAGACTATTTTGTGTATGAAGTCATTTAACTCAAGCACAAAAGATTAAAATTATTGGTTCTTGTAAGTTATAAATTAATGTTTCCAATCAAAGAAGAAATAGGACAAACATCTTGATGATTGTAGCATAAGATTAAATATAATTTGATCTTAATTATGGGAATGGTAATATTTCAACTTCTTGTGCTAGTACATTTCGTATGTACTGGACGGACCAAGTAGAGATGTTCGTTTATGTTTTGAATATTAATAAACAACGTCTCTAGTACATTACATGCACTTATACTCTTAATCTTAATCTATATAGTTTATTTATTATTTTAATCTATTAGAAGGTGAGACTCTTAATCTTAATCTATATAGTTTATTTATTATTTTAATCTATTAGAAGGTGAGACTCCATTATGAGTCAATATATTCCAAATAGATTGAATAATGACAAATCATATTAGTGAAATAATAATTAGTTGATAGAATTATGTCTCGGACTTGAGATACATGACACCCATTTATGGTTTCTTATAAGTTTTCATGTGAAAACTCTGCAGTTGGATTTAATATTCATCACGTGAAATAAGTTGAATATAATAATAAAGGATTAAGTTAGTCAATAAACTAGGAAAAGCGCGACCATAAAATACGTTATTAAATATATACTTTAATCTATTTTAATATATTAAAAATAATCAAAGAACCTTAAATTTGAAACACAACCGTGAAATATTTTGATTGCATACAATAATATCAAACACATGTTGTATCATATTAATATACAAAAAAATAACTTTTTCATCCCAAGAGTATAATGTGAACCTTTTCAGTGTTTAGATATTGTAAATTTGTGGTCAATTAAATCCATTTTGTTATCACCGTGTTCTAATGCATATTCGATCTAGCCAAAATATGTTTATTTCATTAAACCTAAAATAACTGAAAGAAAAGCATCAATGATTCACACGTAACTATTTAATAATTAATCGTCACATTATATATTACATATAAAAAAGGAATGAAAATAAGATTATGCATAATTGTACACATTTAATGTATGCTATTAATTATAGCGCTAAAATGAGTAAAATTGATTAATACTAGTCTAATTTAGTAAGTGATCAACTAATATGGGATATTTATTTTTAGTAAAATGGCAAATTAAAATGTAACGGAGAAAGTATTATTTATGAGTACTTTTTATATTTACAGTATTCTAAAGAACCCAAAAATCTTCGAATATATCTATTTAGTTTTTTTCTTCCACTACAATATTATTTTATTTTAAAAAATAGTTTCAATCTATTATGAGATCAAACTTTTTCATTATCCTATAATTACTTATTTCTTACACATTTTATATTTTTTTACTCATAATATGTACTCCCTTCGTTTACAAAAGAATGACCTATTTTGACTTGGCACAAAGTTTAAGAAAATAAAGAAGACTTTTGAATCTTGTGGTCTTAAATTAAAGTTGTGTTAAATGTACCAAAATGTCCTTTAATCTTGTGGTCATAAACATGCCATGTGGAAAATTAAAATTAAAGTATTGCCAAAAAGGAAAAGGGTAATTCTTTTTTAAACGGACTAAAAAAGAAAGTAGATCATTCTTTTTGGAACGGAGGGGGTAATAAAAATATTTTCTTACTTCTCTTCAATAAAGGAGAAAGACAATTTCATTTCACAATTATTTTTTTGGTGCAAATACAATATGTAAAGAAGCAAATTTAAGTTTTAATATTAACTAAAAAGTGATTTTTAAGAATATTTTAAAAATTAAATAGGTGAATAAATGTATAGCTTCAAATCGAACCATCTAAATTAGTGAAAGGTTGACAATTATAGATAGAGATCATAAACTTGTACATAGATTTTTGGAGGTTACAAACATGAAAGGTTACATTGACAATTATGATTATCATGAAGAACAAAACTAATAAAAATAATTAAAGGTGGAAGTTAAAAGCTTTAGTGAAAGGTTGTCAATTATTTATAGGGGGAAGTATTATAAACTTATACATCAATTTTGGAGGTGATAAACATGAAATGTTACATTGACGATTATGAGTATCTTTAAGAACAAAACTAATGGAGATAATTAAAGGTGAAAGTTAAGGAATTTAGTGAAAGTTTGACAATTATTTATAAAGAGAAGTATCATAAACTTGTACATCTATTTTGAAGGTTATAAACATAAAAGGTTATGTTGACAATTATGAATATCATTAAGAATAAAATTAAAAGGAGAGAAATTGAAAAAGATACAATAACCGCTAGAGTAAAATGAAAAAGTCATCATAATGTATAAGAAATAATAGTGACAATATAGTGTTTTTTTTTTAAAAAATGTGAACATATATATATATATACACAAAATCTAACTATACCATACTGTAAACAAACTCTAATAAAACTACATGAAATATTTATTTGTTTGACCTTTTTTTCTCGTTTTCTTCATTTTTAAATTTTCAAATGTAATAGAGTGTTATATTTTTCAGACAAAATGACCTTCTGGACCCTTGTAATATATCAGTTTTGTAAGTTGGATACTTCTACTTACATGTTTGTCATCTGGACCCCTGAACCCACTAAAAAGCAATATTTTAAACCCTTTTTTGGTGAGTGTCACACACACTCCCCACGTCAGCTGCCATGTCAGCTGCCACATCAACCTCATCTACCACGTTATTTTTTTTAAAAAAATAAAAATTAAAAAATTTAAAAAAGTATTACATTAAATTCCAAGTCATTTTTAAAATGCTAAATAATAAATTAAATATTAAAATTAATTTAATTAAATAGAAAAAATTTATAATTGTAGAAAAATTTGAATAATCATGTTTTTATTTTTGCTCACAAATTAAACATCAAATTCATTCTAAATAATTAAAAATTTTCTCCAACTAATTTAAATTTTTAACTATAAATTCATATATACAAACATAATAAATTTTTTATTTTTAAATTTGAATATCTTTAAAAAATTCACAAAAAAATTAATTTTTTTCAAGTGAAATTCACTAATTTTTTTCAATATTCACTATCACTTACTTTCAATTCAAATTTAAATTTTAATTTCCAAAAAAAGTTTTCAATTTAAATTTAATTTTTTATTAAAAAAATGAAAAGAATTGAATTGAGGGGAAATTAAAATAAAAAATAAAAGTAAAGGTGGGGGAGGGGGGGCTGAAAGAGTGTTGGCGTGGGGTGTGGGGGCTGGAAGGGCCTGGGGGTGGGGACGGGGCTAGGAGAGTGTGGGGGTTAGGGTGGGGAGGAGCTGGATGGGTCTGGTGAGGTTTGGGGGGATGGGGACGGGGCTGGGATGGGTGGAGGGGTTGGAAGGGGCTGGGGGTGGGATGGGGATGGTAGGGTGTGGGGGTGGGGATGGGCTGGGGTGGGGTGGGGAAGGGTTGGACGGGTATTGGGGTGGGATCGGGCTGGGTGGGGACGGAAAAAAATATTTTTTATTAATTTTTAAAAATATTTTTAAATTATTTTTAAATTTTTAAAAATATTTTTAATTATTTTAAAAATTTTAAAAAAAATTTTAAATTAAAAAATGAAGGGAAAAAAAGGACCCTTTTTTCTTTTATTTTTAATTTTAATATTATTTTTATTTTTTTTAATTATTTTAATGTAAAATTGGCCAAAAATTGACCCTCACTCGCACCCCCAGGCGAGTGACTACACTCTCTTTGTCCTAGTCACCATTTCAATGCCACATAGGTAAGGTAACGGTCAAAAGGTGTAAAATATTATTCTTTAATGGGTTCAAGGGTCCAGATGACAAACATGTAAGTAGAAGTGTCCAACTTACAAAAACGATATAGTAAAAGGGTCCAGGAAGTCATTTTGCCTATTTTTCATGAAGTAAAATATCTCAAAACTTATACATCAATTTTTGGAGGTTATAAACATAAGATCCTAAGTTGGCAATCCCGAAATTATTAAGAATAAAACTAATAAAGATACCAAATAAAGGAGAAAGTTAAGAGCTTTATCAAATTCATGTGCATGCTTTTAAATTAGTTGTCAAACCTTTAGTTATTTCTATTTCAAAATACAAAAGCATTGAAATCTAAATTAAATCCTCATCAATAAAAAATGTACTATTTTGCTCTCCTTTGAATGTGGCTATTCTTAAACTAAAATAAATTCGCTTTTATAATAGTAGCTCAGTAGCACTTTAATAAATGTGAAAATAGAACTTTCAAAACTATAGGTTTCATACAATTATAAATAAAATGATTGACGTTAGTAAATATTGATTTTGTCTTACTTGGATCGCCCAAAATTAATTAGATATTAATATGTTTGTGGCTAGAACGATAAGTATGCCAGACTTAAAAAAAGAATAAGAAAACACTAAACAAAATTTATATCATATTACACATGCCATATTTTTTTTTATGACCACATCATTTGGGCAGTTGTGAATTGCAAAATTAATAAGAAGCAAACATGAATATATACATATTTGCACCTATTAAAATATATAGGAAATTATCATTATTTTTAATATAAAAATTGAAATATCACTATGTAGTAATCATTTAGTTGAAACAAGAAAGAATAAAATCCACGCAAGACAAAGAATAAGTTTATTAAGAAAAAAGATATATGATGATTTTAGTTGCTTTTAAGGAAATCATGCATTTTCTAAATTTACATTCGAAAAGAAATTATAAAACTCATCATTTGCAATTCTTTGCGGGCATATTTTTCATTTCTTCAAAAATCTATATAAAAGGAGATTTGTAGAATCATTTAAATTAAATGAACGGTCATATCAATATTAAAAATTTCAACAACAAAAAAAGGAAATGACAAAAAATTGAAAAGATATAATTAGTCGAAAGATATTTAAAAAATGTAGTAATCTAAACGAAGACCCCATTCTGACAAATTCAAAATGCATCGTGTAATTATTCTTACAAATATTCTTTCACACGTGAACATTGTATTATATTATAAATGATAATTTTACCTTAAACAACAATGAAAAAGGAAGAAAATTTTCTACTGCTAATGCAAAAAATAAATATGAACGGAGATCATAAAAAGATGTCACATCACCTCCTCTATGATTCTCCTTTATATATATATATATTGATTAAATTTTCAAAAAATTTAATTTAATTGATTAGTGTTGGTAATTCTAACATAGGGAGTTAAATAAGATGTAATAGTACATCTAGAAATTAAAATGAGGAGTACAATTACAACTTTTTTGGTGGAATAATTTGTAATTTATTATGATATGATAATAATTCATTGATAGGAAGGTGGGGAGGATACTGATAGGAAGGTGGGGAGGATACGAATTAAGGTAGAGAGTTAGTGAGTAGGAGTTCGTCTGTAATAGTAGGTAAGTGTGTTTTTGTTTGTATCTACGCTTGTAGTTACTTGTTCGCGGTATTTCGATGATGTCTTGAATTTTCGAATACATAGTTTATAATATTCCCTTATAGTGTCTTGTTTTCTTTATTATCTAGCAGTGGGTATCTCAGTTTTATTATGTGCTTTTAGGTTTTTGTTTGTTTGTTTGATTATATTGTTATGTGTTCTGATGCGGGGTTTATTAGAAACAACTTCTCTACTTCATCTGAGGTAGTATGGACTGCGTACACTTTATCCTCCTCAGATCCCACTTTGTGAAAATGCACTGGTTGTTATAATTCATTCATTTTCCATTTAATATCATAATTAAAAGCCTCAGTTAATAAATATATGGTTCCTACTATACATAATTAATTAATCAAATTTTTTTTTAAAAAAAAGGGAGTATTCTAGAAGAAGTAATATTGTTTATTGGTCTTGGAATAAAATGTCTGGCTTAAAATAAAAAGAAAAACGTTTGTTTTAAAAACATTGTTTTACCGACATTGTTTAGTGTTTACTCATTAACCATTGCTTTAAAAGAGCTAAAAACTCTTTTCTCTTAAAAGGCTTTTAACAGCTCTTAAGGCTGAAAACATATTTGCTCTTTATTGTGCTCTTAAAGGTAAAAACCTTTTTTTTCCCTCTTCCCTTTCCTTCTTCAGTAAAAATTTGGAATAAATAGAGTAGGTATTTCATAAAACAGGCATCCTTTTCCAGAAAATAAGTCACTTGTCCACACAAGAAGGTTAGTCGGGAAGTAGTAGAAGGCTGCGGACCTGAGATCAAGGCGTTGAACGATTTTTGTGAAAGCTTTGAGAGCTAAGTGCTTTCGGAATTTCGTCTTAAGATTATATTATCATGTTAATATGTAAGTTTGTGATCCTTATTCATGCTTCTGCTGTGTGTATGAATTGTATGCGCTCTAACAGTGGATTGAATATGATTTTGTCTTAGATGAGCAACTTGTGGGTTTTCAGATAGGTAAATTTCCATAGCTCAATTTCAGAATGTGCGATATCAGTTTGAACATAGACAAGAAACGCTAACTTCTTAAAGCAGAAGGTTGACAATTGACTGAACTATTTTTCCAAAAGATCGGCCATAGAAGAAAAATTGAAGATAAGGAAAAAACATGTACGTCCACAATTAGAAAGTACGAATCTCATCTTCTTGTATATTGTAAGACCTAAATTACTGACAGGCAATGGTTGATGCATTCTACTACTTGCCCCTTATGGAATAAATTTGACGTGTGCGTGTTCCTGCTCACATGTTCACATGTTTAATTAATTGTTTTTTATAATGGTGCTTGTTGGGTTAATAGTATATGAATGAAGTGTGAATGGAAAAAAAAATGGAGAAAAATTGTGGAAGGAAGGAGATATCAATTTAGAAGGTATATTTCCAAAGTGGAAAGTCCACTAATTCTCCCACATTGGTGGGAGAAGGAAACTTTGTAGTGTTTATATTAATGAACACTTACTCCAC
>NC_061111.1:10486804-10507842 GCF_002878395.1 Capsicum annuum
TCTAATGTTATAGCATGTTATGCTTTGACTTAACTTTCCATTTAGGTGTAGCGAAAGTCTGGGATCATTGTGTATGTCGATTATTAGTCTCATACACCTATTTTCTTATTTTTGATGTCTATTATCATTTAACATACCACATTATTTCTTTAAATGCTATCCACTGCTTTTCTTACTAATTCATATATTTTTTTCAATATTGTATACTACTGCTTATAGCTTCACCACGCTGATTTCTGAGAGTAGAGCAAATAACAGCTTTGTCGTCAGAAATTGTCATAAATTCTCTACTATGTTGCTGCCTAGGTTTTCAAAGCATAGTAGTTTTAGTTTTTTCACTTGCTTAAAATATATGTAAGTATCGTTTTACTTCTAACCCATATCTAATAATGATATCCTGTTCAAGATTATGAATATTTTCTACGCGCTTTGCGCGTGTACCTCACTTTGATGAGTTCAAACATTACACTAAATAGGATATTTGTTTAAATAATAAAGATGAACATAATAATTAAATTTAATATCTTTTGAGTATGTAAAGATTGACATTCATCTATCATTTGTAAATTGCAACAAAATAATACAATGAGAGATACATCAAAACAATACAATTAAATCTAATTTTTATACACAATATTTTTTTCAAAGTCGTTCAACACTCATCTACCACCTACAAACAATAACAAAACAATAATAGAGATATGAGCAACAAAAATTATAATATATTCTACTAAAACAACAAATAGAACGATAAGAACGTAGAAATTCATAATATAATGGTAGATTTGAGAGATGAGAAGAATTATTCCTGAATATGTGATGTAGATAAAGAAGGTTAGTTATGAGTAGTAGAAAATAAAATATATTGAACTAACATGACACATTAAGCTAAATTAAACTAAGCAATTTAAGTTGGCATAACAAGTAATATTGTGTTTAAATTAATCATGTAAAAAGGGAGAGATGATATAACGCCAAAAAATCTGAAAATAAAATTATTAAAATTGTACTGAGACAAAAAAAAAATGAAAGATTGCAGGTGTTTATAACAATGAACAATGAAGAAAAAAGTTCAAGCGTTTATATAGAAGGAGAGGAAAAGCTCGGTGTTTCTTGGTTGAAAGAAACCAAGTAGAAATCAAATAGGATTAAAAAAACAACTGGGATTTTAGTTTAAATAATAAAGATGAACATAATAATTAGATTTAATATCTTTTGAGTATGTAAAGATCGACATTCATCTACCATTTGTAAATTGCAACAAAATAATACAATGAGAGAGACATCAAAATAATACAATTAAATCTAATTTTTACACACAATTTTTTTTTTCAAAGTCGTCCAACACTCATCTACCACCTATAAACAATAACAAAACAATAATAGAGATATGAACAACAAAAATTATAATATATTCTACTAAAACGACAAATAGAACGATAAGAACATAGAAATTCATAATATAACGGTAGATTTGAGAGATGAGAAGAATTATTCCTGAATATGTGATGTAGATAAAGAAGGTTAGTTATGAGTAGTAGAAAATAAAATATATTGAACTAACATGACACATAAAGCTAAATTAAAATAAGCAATTTAAGTTGGCATAACAAGTAAGATTGTGTTTAAATTAATCATGTAAAAAGATACTTGTAAGGGGGAATACCGACTTATAAAAACTCCAATTCTTGCGGCACACTTGAATTCGAGGCTTGGCCGCCGAGTCAAGGACGGATTTCATATAGCCCATGAAATTACAGATTGTAGGGTGTACGTACCAATTACCTAAGAAGAATAACAAGGTGTTGAGTCATGATTTGAAAGAAAGCATTTGAAATTCTAAATTATGCCCATGTGTTTTACTTATTTTATATGTAATGTTTTACAAAATGCTCTCATCTACGTTGCGAAGTAAAAGATTTTATTTTGAATTGTTTCAATACCAGTAAATTGTATTGATCCCCTATATTTTAGGATCTGAGGCTCAGTCCTGAGATTCCGCTAAGCAATAGATTGGTGTGTCTGAGATTTGCAGTTGGTGAGTCTTTCCTATTCTGGAAGGTCGGGTTTATAAGACATTGTTAGTTATTCTGATTCATGGTCTGACTGGGGGCCTTGTCCCAGTTTTGCTTTTAGACAAATGTTGATTCTTGAAATTTTTTTTAGAGATTTCGCAGACTGGTGTCTGATGTTTTGAATGTTAAGAGTTTCCTTTCGTATTACCCACTTGAATTATGAAATTGACCATGTTTTTGTATGTTAAAATTTCTACATTTCTTTATATTGTTTGAATATTGTGCATGATTGCCAGAAAGAAAAAGGATGCTCGGGCCTTCATCGCGGCCAGGGTCTCGACTCGGGTGGTGACAATAATTCAGTAAGACCATAGAGTTGAATAACAATTTAAAATTTAACCCATTTACATTATAAATTAAAGTCATGAATCATTTCAACTTCTTACATGAAGGACCATTATTATGTTGGGAGTTACTCAGTATCTCAGAATCAAGCCTAAAGTCAATCTTACTTTTAACATATGTAAAGAAAAAAATAGTCTGACGGGAAATATCAAAAGGTTTTGAATGCTATATTACTTTTTAAGAGGTTTGAATGATTATATTGTAACAATGATTATATCGTAATAATCTATCACAAAGCTAAGATTGTTGTCTCTTTTTCTTTTTTACTTTCCGGTGTTGGTTACATTTCTTTTGAGCCAAGGGTGGAAGCAACCGTCTACCCCGTAAGTAAGTGTACATCTTACCGTCCCCAAACCCCACTTATGAGATTACACTGCATATATATTTTCGTTGTACAATTGAAAATGCAATGTCGACCACAAAAAGGAACTATTGAACCAGCATATAAGATGAAGAAAATTCTGCAACTGGACCTGATGACATGAATGGCGCAAGTTTTTTCAAACTTGTTGGCACATTATTAAGCATGATTTAATACAGGTGGTTCAGTCCTCCTTTTCTGGTCATGTTATGCCTAAATATTTTTCTCATGTCTATTTGGTCTTACTCCCAAAGGTTAGACCATCCTAATAAATTGTCGAAATATAGACCCATAAGTTTAAGCAACTGCACTATTAAGATAATTTCTAAACTTATTAGTCTCAGATTTTCCTCTATTCTGCCTATATACCCTGATTTCCCCAAACCAGTTGGGATTTGTTAAAGGTAGTAACATCTCAGAGAATATCATGCTTGATCAGGAGATCATTCACTGTATCAAGAAGCCTAATGAAAGTAGTAATGTTGTGATTAAATTGGATATGGCTAAGGCATACGACAGGGTTTCTTGGTCCTTAATTTGTTTGGTTCTTAGAAGGATGGGCTTTGGGGAGAGAATTATTGATATGATTTGGATAACTAAGTTCAATAACTGGTACTCTATGACATGGTTTCTTCCACTCTACTGGGAGTTTGAAATAAGTCGACCCTCTTTCTCCGGCTTTATTTATTTTAGGTGCTGAGGTGCTTTCTAGAATGCTCAATAATTTGTATCAACATCTTTGTATGATGGCTTCACTATGGTTTGAAGGGTCCTCAAGTTAATCATCTTAGCTTTTGCAGACTCTTAATGATTATGAAAGTTTAACTTATTTTTCTACTAGGTAATTCATGAAGGGGGTAAATGATATGATAAAAATAAGTTGTGGTGATAGGTGTGTAACTGAAAATTTCACTATAATTTAGGCGTGCTTATGTTAATTGTTAAGTTGTTCTTTTTTTTTTTCCAGAGAAAATACATAAAGTATGCCATGATATTGTTCGATTTTTTCATTAAACTACCTAAACTATACTTTTGATTTATTACCGTACGAATCTTACCTAAACTATTATAGATACACCATTTTGACCAAAAATTTCATAAAGCGCGTGAATGAAAAAAAATTAATGAACCAGCAAATTAAAATGTGTCATATGTAATAAAAAGAATCCATTTTATTAATTTTGTATTTTAGTATTTTTTTTTTCTTCATTTTCCATTTTTTTCTTTTATTTTTTCTTCCTTCTTCTTCTCCATTAATTTTCATTAATGTTGCCTTTAGTTTTTCCTCTTCCTCTTTTTATTTTGTTGATTGAATGAGAATCTTTCATATTATTTCCTCTTCCTCTTCTCATCTTTCTTCCTTACGCATTCATTGTCGGCTTTAGCTTTGGCTTGTACCCTGAAAGACAACTGCATTCAAATTCAACCAAATTGAACAGATTGCAATTGCTAAATTCTCCACAATATTCATAATTGTCACAAGGGTCCTTATGGGCAGACCAAAATTGCACCCATTTTTGTTTACTCTCTTGCCAAGTTACCCGGTTCAAGAATCCAGATTCATTCAGGACCATTTTGGCACGTATGTCATGTGTCAAGGAAATCAAAGCTCTGTCATTTAAATAACATCCATTTTTGAGTCTTGAAACAACATCAAGTGATGTCTCTCAATTACGGATTTTGAGAGAGTCTTCATATATGAAATTTTATTTTGATAATATTTTTCTCGAAATCTTCATTGCTTTAAAATATCAAAGTTTATTCATATAAAAGGATGATTAATTTCATATTAATAACTTAATCAAAGTTGAAAAAGTGCTAATTCTTTTTTTATTTTTTATAAGAATGCTTTCTAATTGCTGTGTAATGGCCGGAGGGATTGAAGATGTTTGTGGAGAAGAAGGAAAAGAAATATGAAGTTCAGGGGATTGGTTGCAGAGGAAACACATGGAGTGAAATGATTGGTGGAAAGGAAAAAGAAAATCAAAAAGTATTTTTGATGGAAAGTTAAAAACAATTAAAAATTAAAAAATATGTATTTTTTATTAAGTCAGACGTGTCAAGTTTTAATTGGTGCGTGTTTAGCACCTACTTCTTAAAACTGGAATTCGTCTAAAAATAATGTAATAATATCGGTTCAAAATTATTTAGGGGTATTAGGACACTCACAAAGTTCAAATATCTTTTTGAAAAAACGGTCCAACATTAGGAGGGTATTTATATATTTTCTTTTTATTTTACTCATGATGTGGAATAAAATATACTCTCTCAGTTAACTCTTTTACTTGTCGTGTTTTATTTTTTGAGTATTAATTTGACCAATTTTTAAGCTAATGAATAAGATTAATTCAATATTTTAAAATTACTTGTTTAGGTGTATGCGCCTCGCGCGTGTACCTCAATTTATCGAGTTCAAACGTTGCGCTAAATAGGATATTTGTTTAAATAATAAAGATGAATACAATAATTAAATTCAACATTTTTTGGAGAATTTATTTAATTAAACCTAACCTTTACCAAAAAATTGTTAAAGTCGATCGACATTCATCTACCACTTGTAAATTGCAATAAAATAATACGATGATAGAGACATTAAACCAATATAATTAAATCTAACCTTTATACGAAAATTTTCTCAAAGTCATCTGACACTCATCTAACACCTATAAACTATAACAAAATAATACGATAATAGAGATATCAAAATAATACAAAAAATCTTTACCTTTAAACTAATTTTTTTTTTCGAAACAGAGATATAAAAATAATAGAATTGACCTAACTTTTACCTAAAAGAATTTTCAAAGCAGACTGACATTCATCTACCACCTGTAAATTCATCTATGGCCTGTAAACTACAACAAAATAAAACAATACTGATCACAAAGCTTCAATTTTGTTGAAAATAATTTTTGTCTGAGCGGAAATTTTGACCCTAAAATATGACTTGAATGGAAATAAAGAAGATATAAAGTTGATGGCTAGAAAATTAAGTATTTTTTTTCAATAAGTAAACTGATTTCTTCTCTAGTTTAATATGCATGTCAATATTTATAGAAGTATTTTCTTAATAGAGTCCTATTTTAAGAGTATTTTTCTATCCTTTTTTAGGGGTATTTTTCTAATTGATTAGTACAAAGGAAAATATTAATTGATTCACAAATTATTTACCAAAATTATACAAACTAAAATCATACGAATTAGAGTTTTATGTAGATTCTTCTTTCTTTCTTCTTTTTCTTTTCATACGTTTATACGAGCATTTATTACCTTTTTTTAGGAATCCCGTATATTTTAAGAGTTTAGTTAATATCATAAAAATAATTAAATAATAAATTGATAAAAATAGTAAAAAAAACAGTTTTGTCTAAAGAAGAGTTTTTTAATGAAGGACAAAAAGTTCAAATCACTTTTCTAGAGATCTTTTCACTTTTAATATATTATAAATATATATTATAGATTATAGATTATAGATATAGATATAGATAATTAGATAAAACTATAAGAAAAATATAATAATTTGTAATTTTTCTCATATTAATATGATAAAAAAGACATCTTAATTAAAATGTTGGTTAAAATTTATATAATTTAATTCTCAAAAAATGAAACGTAATAAGTAAAAATGAAAAAAAAAAAATAGTAAACAGAAATCAGAAACACATATTTTGATTTATTGAAGGTAAAGCGTATTAGTGGACTAGTCGTATATCATAAGAATCAAATCAATATACGATGTAAATGAGGGACCAGAAATATTATTATTATTATAGCAACAAGACAATCTTTGAAATTAAATGGTTGATTAGATTTTTGCGATATCAATAGCCAAAGGATTGGGCTCCTCATACATATGAAGGGGACTTAAATATAGTAAGTAGGCGTTCTAAATATGGTTAAAAAAGAGGTTATTATCAAATATAGTATTATTAATTATTAAATAAGATAACACAACAACCTTGACTGGTAGATTATAGGAAGAATATTCGTTGTGTTTCTTCTTTGAATGTTAGTTGGAAGAAGAAAAGAAAAGCCGAAAGTATATATCTTTCCGTTTATATTTTTCATGCATGCATGCATGAATAGATGAATAGACAAAAAGGAATAAAGAAGGACAAATTAAATCAGAGGGATATCGGAATTTCTATTGAACGAAGATAAGAAGGATATTACCAAAAAAAGATAAAGAAGGACCAATTAAGCTAGACGGATATCGGAATTTCTTCTTGAACTGAGACAAAGAAAGACAAATTAAGTCAGAGGTATCGAAATTTCTTTGCGAACAAAGATAAAGAAGGATAAATTGAGCTAGAAGATCGAATTTTCTTTTTGAACAAAGATAAAGAAGGATAAATTGAGCCAGAGGTATCGGCATTTCTTTATGAACAAAGAAAAAGAAGGATAAATTAAGCCAGAGCGATATCAGAATTTCTGCGCGAATAAAGATAAAGAAGAACAAATTAAGCCAGAGGGATATCGAAATTTCTGTTGAACAAAGACAAGAAGGACAGATTAAGCCAGAAGAATCGAAATTTCTTCTTTGTAAACAAAGAAAAAACATGATAATGGGATCTTCAAGTAGAAAAAGGGAAATTATTGAAGATTTTGCAATAATAGGAGGATTAGTAGGGGTACAATTCATGTATGCAGGAAATTCAGTGGTTTCTAGTTATCTTATGTTGTTAGGCTTCAAGCCTTCTTCTCTCATAATCTTGTCTTCATTGGCTACATTTCTAATTCTTTGTCCCTTTTGCGTCATGTTTGAAAGGTACTAATTAATTATCTTTATTTTCTCTTTCTATTTCATTAATTAATATATTAATCTGTTGGCAAGTTTTCCTAATTAGCTTGCTTATTATCTTCGCATATTGATGTTGCATGCATGCAGGAGTCAATGGCCCAGGCAAATGAGTATAAAGTTATTGATTCAACTATTTCTAATTTCTTTTGGAGGGTATGCCATTTTTCTGCTTTTCACCTTCTCATTCTTCCTACTTTTTTTCCCTTCAATGGCAAGGAGCATTGATAAAGAGTAGCCTCGTGCACTAAAGCTTCGACTATGTGGGGACTGGGGAAGGACTGGATAAAGAGTAGCCTGGTATACTAAAGCTTTCTCTATGTGCGGGACTTGGGAAGGATTGAACCATAAGAATATATTTTGCGCAGTCTTACCTTGTATTTCCTCAAGAGGCTAATTCCACGGATTAAACTCGTGACCTCCTGGTCACGTGACAACAACTTTACCAGTGATGCCAAGACTCCCAGCAAGGAACATTGATGGGAAATGAAAATTATTTGTATCTGATGAAAATTAAATAGCATGATTTAGGAGCTAGTTAGTTTAATACTTTTGATTCGGAGTTGGGAAAGGTTTTAAATTTATTCAATTAGATATTTTTGAACTACGTTGTTCTGACTATTCAAAAATTCTTCTGGGTGCGAGTCCATCTGTTGGATCGTCCTGTGCATTTTTGGTGGATTAACTTCATTTTTAGAGAGTCCAAACAATATAGCTTTTAGCATTGGCTAAATGCTATTAGCTCATCAAATCTTATTTGTTTGGCAGGGTCACATTATTCCAATCTTTGTTCATGGAGGGTATCAAATTTACCTCACCAGCAATGGCAACAGCTATGCCAAATCTCGCACCAGGATTCATCTTTCTCATTGCTTGGGGTTTTGGGTATTCCACCTTCCAATTTAATTTTTATCTTTTCTCTTTTTGCATATCAATTGTTGCATGCAGGAATTAGTAACGGATAACTTCTGTCGTTAAACAACAAAATTCTATAACTAATTTAACAATATATTATCAGAAGTTCTTGTTACGCATGGGCTATAATAATCATAAGAAACCACAATGTCTACGAAGCCTCTACTGGAATCTGAACTCACACAACTGTCTTGTTGTATATACCGGTCACACTTGTCATTTGTGTCAGTTAGACCAGTTGGCCTTCACTTGTATACTTATATAGCTTTTGTCATTTGTAGCGCTTATCGGCATCCAGTAGTAAAATGAATGTCATAAGGTTCGTGTCCACCTTGCCCACGCTTGGTGCGTGACAAACTTATATAGCTGATCTCGATTGCGGTGTTATTGTTCTTGTTCCCTACTTTATATTAGTCTCAATCTGATTTTTATGTGCAGATTAGAGAAAGTGGAGCTAAGATGCAAATACAGCAGAGCTAAATTTGCTGGAACATTAATGTGTGTTACAGGGGCTATACTTATGAGCCTAATGCAAAAAAGCACAAATGCTCAAAGAGATTTGCCATCTTCACCTCCTCATGACAAAGACAACTTTTTTGACACAGAAAAGATCAAAGGTTCATTATACCTCATGGCAGCAATTATCGTGTTATCGAGCAATATTGTCTTGCAGGTACAGAAAATACAAAAATTGGAACGACACAGAGAAAATTACTAAGCAATTTACTGGTAGTTTAATTCATCTTTCGCGAAGTGTTGATTAAATCTTCTAATTTGAATTTGCAGGCAGCAACACTAGGAGATTTTCCAGCACCAATCTCTTTATGTGCTATAACTTCACTTATAGGCATGGTATTGACTGGAATGGTACAATTGGTACAACAAGGCTCCGTGGAGATTGGATTGCCCCTCATAAGAATCCCCGACATAATTGGCTACTCGTTATTGGTAATTCATCAATCCCTCGATACTCAACACTCAAGATATTTACACTATCAACGTATATAAGTCAAACCGCTGAATTTTTAATTTTTGTTTTTCACATTGTGTATTGTTTGTGGCTTATAATAGGCAGGTATAGTTAGTGGAGCATGTGTAAGTTTCAATAATTGGGCAATGAAGAAAAGAGGACCAGTATTGGTATCTGTATTTAGCCCTGTTGGAACTCTGTTAACTGTGGTTCTTTCTGCTGTCACATTGAAGGACAGATTTACAATTGGAAGGTAAATTAAACACCTTATCAATATATACATTCTTCACTTTATGTATATACTTCATTGTTAATCTGTCGTTAAACTGCTCGTAGCTAACATAATTTACTTATAATCCATAACCTAAATTTTTGCAGTCTAGTTTTTTTTCAATTGCATCAAATTTGTACTTAATTGCTATAGGTTTTTCTTTTATTTTGCAGCCTAGGTGGTATGTTTCTGATGTTTACGGGACTATATTTCGTGCTCTGGGCGAAAAAGAGTGAAGGATTTCTAAATAATAATATGACTAATTCTTCATCAGAAAGTGAGTTCGATGTAGAGAAGCCTCTTTTAAATTAAATTTCTTCGTATTTCTCCTTGTATTATACAGATTAGTTTGTGTAAATATAATTAGAAAGAGCGAGCCAGCGAGCTTAATTGTACTTACTACAGATAGATAATGTATAGAAAGTTTTGAAGTTTGAAATATACTTAAAGTTCAAATCCTAGTAATGTCTTTTATTTTTGCAGTAGCATGACGGAAAATAGCTGACCCCAACTTGTATGGGATTGACGCGTAGTTGTTGGGAATCAACTTGATATTGCTGTATCTCTGGCACTTTTAGTGCCTGTTATTCACCATATACTTTTGTTTTAATTTTAATTTCATTCACTTTTATGGCAGCTCATAAGGGTAGATTTTGACTACATACAAATAATCTTTTTTTGGAAAAACACTTAAGGTTTATATATATATAACCTCTACCGCTTTTAGATTATAATATATATATATATATATTAATTATTAGTGATCCTTGTTTTAACACTGGGATTAGTGTTCTATTATTTAGATTTTGTCATTGAGGCATATGCTATAGCAACAAAAAATATAAATTTTAGTGTCTCCGTTAAAATTTAAAATTTAAAATTTAAATGGTATCTACTCCGTGGAAGCGTTCCTATCAGGATTTTTTTTATTTTTTTTTTTCAGAGTTTGAACTCAAAGCATATGATTAAGGATGAATGTATTATATCCATTCTACTCAACAAATTTTATCTTAAAAAATCATTCGAATGATGATAATTAAAACTCAACTACAACCATTGGTGATGCATAATGGTATCATCCATGGCACATTTAAATGATCGCAGCTATCATCAATTAGTCATTAATGTGGACAAATTTATATAGTTAGGGGTCTTTGGTACACCTGGATACGGAAAATAAATGACTGCAGCTATCATCAATTAGAAACGTGTGGTAGAGGCGTTAAATAATTCCCAAACTATTTTATTTCATCATTTATAGGAAAATAGTGAAATTGCCATCTCATATCGAAAGTGGTATATAAAATAGTCTATGGATATCCCAACTCATGAGTTATCCCTCTTTATCGAAGCCAATATACCAAACGAACCGTTAGAATTATAACAGCTTGAGAATGACAACATGAAAATATCATGGCTTATATTTCGACTGCCATTTGCACGCATATTGACTAACTCATCGAATTTTTCTACCTCCTATCATTAGAACTATTAGAAAAGTTTGTGCACAGACAAATGATAAATGAAAAAAAATCATCCTAGGTTTTCTCATTTCTATAAAATTTAGACCTCAGATTTATCTTATTTTCACCCCCTTCATCTACCGATAGGCCACATCCTTAACAACATATAAGTGTTTTTTTCGTATAAACAACAGAAATTTCACCTTTAATGAAACTAATTAATTACATTGTATCCCATATTCCTTTTCTCTCTCCATGATTTGAAAAGTACATATACGTGTCAACCTAACCTCATACATAACTCGAATGTATAAGATAATTGTTTCGGCTAAATTTAAGGAAATAAAATCAACTGCAATTATCTCTATCTTACTAAATTTAAAGAAATAAAATCAGCTGCAATTATCTCTATCTTAATTAACAGCAATCAATTATTTTCTGATTTGGTGGAGCCTTAAAAATAGTAACCGTAATTCAAATTGATGTTTTACTCTCAAAATTCACAACAATTAACTTTATTGAAAATTCGATTTCTTCTCCAACAATTCTTGGCTAACATCAAAATCTTATTGTTTCGATTTATTCAAGATCTTGTTTATTCCAACTGACAGCATCAATATGAACATCGCTATATTGTTGAGGCATTCGGGTTCTTGACAGTCTAAAATTGTATATGAACGATACAAAAGTGATGATTGTTTCGGAAAGTATAACATATTTGAGGTTGATCTCGACGATTGCTACAAAATTAGATATTGATGCAGGTTGAAAAAAATAGAAGT
This sequence comes from Capsicum annuum, assembly GCF_002878395.1. Lineage (NCBI taxonomy): Eukaryota > Viridiplantae > Streptophyta > Magnoliopsida > Solanales > Solanaceae > Capsicum > Capsicum annuum. Next base: position 10,498,785 of record NC_061111.1, read on the forward strand.
AAAGTATATTGTGAAAGGTAATTCTTCACAAGCGACGCACCTGCGATTTTTTCTCAAAGGATATCTGAAAAGATAGTTTATTTTTCGATGTGACAATCCAATTATGTTGGCTCATACTTTACGTGTTCATCTGGAAGAAGCAAGTGATTAATAATGTTAATTTTGGATAACCAGCTTTCATTGTCATGTAATGAATCTGAAAAATGGATGATCTAGTTTTAATAATGTTAATTCAATTTCAGTTCTTAATAATTTTTTTTTTATATTTCAATAAGATTATTCAATTTTATATTCGTTTATGATTGTTAGTTCATTTTCTTTAGACGATTTAATTGTTCCAGAAGTATATTTGCTGCTAACAGTAATATTTAGTTGGTGTGCATCTGTTTCACATATATTACAGATTGTATGATTGTTTGAAATGATAAGATATTGCATGGCAGTGATGTATAAGATCAACATTATGTTGATGTATAACCAACCAGCTAATGTATAATGTTATCATATACAATGGTTAATAAATATTAAATTATGGTAAAGTATGAAATCTGATAATATAATGGTTAAGTAAGAGCTTGCATTAATATTACAAACTAATGTGTAAGGGTTCATTATACATGTTAAATCTTAATTGTAAAAATGTCGATGTATAACTAATCAGTTAATATATAATGTTATCCTATACAATGATTAATAAATGTTAAATTAGGCTAAAGTATGGAATCTGATAATACAATGGTTAAGTAAAAATTTGCATTAATGTTGCAAAGTAATGTGTAAGGGTTCATTATACATTTGAAATTTAATTGTATAATGTTTAATGAGTAAGTTCTGTTAATCGTACAATTAATGTATAATGATTTATTATACATTGGATATGAATATGAACTTTTTACTCTATCATTGTAACGTTTTATGCTATAGTAATATACATGTAGTGAAGCGTTTGTATGGATCAACCAATTCAATGTTACAATATCTTCATACAATATAGTTTCATGTATAAGGTTACTAAATTTTAGAACATTATTAAACATGTATGTGTAAAGCTTATACAATTAATAATATAGTATTAATAGATGTATAATGAAATCTTATACATAGAATTATATTGTCAAAACAAATAAAAAACAACCTCATACAACAGTTTCACATGTATATGTAAACCTTATACAAGTAAAAAATATAATCTAATACTGTTTCACATGTATACGAACACATTATAGAATTCACTATATAATCATAACAATTGTATAATGAAATCTTATACATAGATTAGTGTTGTCAATACATATTTTAATGATAACTAAACCTTCGATAGACGTGGTCGTCCAGAATCATCAATCTTTTTCTTACTTGACGATTTTGGAGCTTTCTTGTTTGAAATTGAACCGACAACTTTCCTCAATTTCTTCATTGTTATTGGATTGTTTTGGTGCTTCAAACGGTTCTCAGCAAAATTGGGTTCTTCATAATCAAAAGAACTAAGAGCGAAACCAACAATGGGAATAACAATACGTGATCAAACTCCATTGCAAAAAAAATTATACTTTACGGGTTAACTAATTTCAAAAAAGTAGACAATAAAGCAAAGATCTGACTTTGAAAACTATGAAAAAATACAATTAAAAATATATCAGCATATGTTCGTTTCAAATTTTGGTGAATAAGGAAGTAAGAGTCTTTATTCCGGCAGTACATAAATTAAACGTTTTGATAATAATAATAATGGTAATAACAATTAAAAAAATAATAAATAAATAAATAAATAATTAGTGGTGTAGATTGTATGCCAAATACAAAATCCAAACCCCTAACTACCTGCAAGCGGAATCCTAATTTCTAAAGATAAAAAAAAAATTAAACTTAAAATTACATAAGTTACTCAATAGGAGGGGGATGAGAGAGTATTAATATTATATTAGCTTGATTATAGGCGTAAATAAAGGAGCACATATATGGAGCAAAAATTAGTGCATTAAAATAGGAGCAAAATATGGTATTTTGATAGGGTAAAAATCATTTTCACCCCCCAACTTTGATTAAAAAATAAAACTCTCCCCTCAACATTGAATAATAATCATACTCCCCCCTTATCCCATGCAATGTCCATTTTGTCCTTGTAATTTTAATCCTATATTTATGTAATATCTTTTTATATTATATGTAAAAAATATTTTTTTAACATGGATATTTGTAGCATTTTATTTAAGTTTATTAACTTTATAAACAAATTAATATTTTTTATAAATTTATCACAAAATTTAATGTAATTTTTTAAGATTGTTATTTTAGTATTATATGTATTAAAGAGTCGTTTGGTGTAAGGTATAATTATAATAATTCAGAGATAAAGTTCATTATTATTTATCCTACGTTTAATTAGATGTATTAGGTAGTCTCAAAATTATTTATCGCACCATTTATACCACAGTGATGAGATAAGTTATCACACATACATGTTAGTACAACTTATTTTGTAATAACTAATCCCGAAATAACTTGTTTCCAAATAACCCACTCCTAAGTGTGTATATATACATATGTATGTACATGCATTTGCGTATATTTTCGTGTTTTATCACTCTCTTACTAAATTCGTTTCATATTACTTAAATTTTTGTTGATAGAACACCATCCTTAAGAAAATTTTACTTAGAGGTATATTTTGCTAAATAAACCTTATTAATGATAATTTGAAACTTTAAATTTGTCTATACGGTTACTTTATATAGTTATTTAACACTAAAGGGTAGAAAAAAACATAGTACAATTCTCTTGATTTCACAAATTGAGTAGATAAATTAAAATATCTATTTTTAGTATGAGAATCAAGTGATAAAAACGATATTATTTATTGTCTATATCAGTAGATAGGTTGTGATTGTCATTAATAGAGTATTACATATTTTATAATTTATATAAATAAATATAATCTTTATAATTTGACCTTATTTTTATTTGAGAAAAACATCTAGTACCCCCGAACTATGACCAAATTTGTTACAACACACGTCAACTTCACGGAGGTCCTATTATTCCTTAAACTAAATTTTAGTGTATTTTTGTCAATTTTTTTAGCTAACGTGATACCTTTTGTCAATCATTTTAGATGGTGTGACACCTTTGATGTGAACTCCATTTTATGTAATAAAGGTGTCACATTAGCACAAAAAAATGACAAAAATATGCTAAATTTGAGTTCAGGGATAATAGAATCCCTGTGAAGTTGGAGTGCGTCGTAACAACTTTGACCATTGTTCGGAGTGGTACTAGAGGCTTATCTCTTTCATTTATTGTTTGTATTTTCTGCATTGAAATATGTTTATAAAATTAGTATTACTTATTATTTTCACTTGTAAAATAAATATTATAGTTTATTAATAAAACTAATTTTCTTATTATGCTAATTTACTTCATAAAGATCATCATTAGCTTATATACTTAATTAGTATTTCTTACTTTTTTTCCTAGAAGATAATGTTTATGTTTTTATGAAAATTTTGTTATATGAATAGTGTTTATGTCTTTATGAAAATTTTGTTATATGAATAATGTTTATGTTTTTATGAAAATTTTGTTATATGAATTTTTTTTAAAATGAAAATATGATGATTTTAAAGAAGTTAAAAAAAAGAATAAAAAATTGATGATAAAGGGTAAAATAGAAATTTTAAAAAGTCAATTAGGATAAAGGGGGAGTATGATTATTATTCAAAGTTGAGGGGAAAGTTTGATTTTTAAGATAAAGTTGGGGAGGAAAAATAATTTTGACCCTATTTTGATATGTATGAGGGGGATGAGAGAAAAAGAGTAAATTTAAGAAATTTAAGTAATTACTTTGTGATTTTTGTAATTTCTTTTTTAAGATTTTATGTAATAAGGTAAAGTTACATTATATATATATATATATATATATATATATATATATATATATATATATATAATTTATAGTTTTTTTTTTCAAGCATCCAAACTATAGCAATTAACATGCTCATTTTCTTTTTGAATGGAGTGTGTTCATTTATTAGATAGATAATTACTAAAATTAATTTACCTTGATATCTCCGTACTAAAATAGTCAACTAAACTTGCAAAATTACGTGCTATGTGATTTTCTGTGAGTTGGTTTGACTGAAGAAACATTAACTGCTGTAACAGCAAAAGTTAGAAAGTCTCCCTACCACATCAAATGAATATAGATTCATGCATATAAAACTTCTATTAGCTATTCTATTGATAAGTTTTCCTATTAATTTCTAACCACAACTATATCATAATTTATTTGTTTTAATTTTTGCATGAAAGGCCAAAAACACATTTAAAATACCTAATTTTTCAAGTTCTCATCTGATATATTGAGTTTCCTACCTAATCAATCATTAATTATTGGCATTTTTTCAGTTTTTATCTACTTAAAATATCACCATCGTATAGGTAGGAAAAGTGAACGGTACTTATAATTGATGTGCGTTCCGATAATAGCGGGTGATAGTGCATGTAGGGACCCGTTCACCCGATAGCTCAAATATGAAACTCGAAAATTAGATACTTATGATGTGTTTTTGACTATTATCTCTTAATTTTTGGTAATAGTAATTTCCGATCCAGCATGTGCGCACACACACTTGCATATGTTTTATTTTTATAATATTGACTAGTTAAGTGTACGCAATTTGCACGTGTGTCTCGTGTTGATATAATTATATATAAGAAAATAAAATTATTAAAAATAGCAATTAGTTTCTCCTAAATAATAAATATAGGTAATCATCTAACTTTCAAAAATAATAAAGCGTATGTTAATTAAATTGATAGAAGTTATATCTCAATTATCCATGTTATTTTGAAGCTTAGAATTTGAATTGAGATTTTCATCCTTACCGCATCTTTTGGGCGAGGTCACAACCTATCAAACATAAATTATGATAGAATTTTAGAAGTTAAGGATATAATCTCACAATACCACAAAGCACATGTAAAAAAATCACATAATTAAGCAACCAAACCAACATTTAAAAGTAACAACAACCAATAACTGATAAAAAATTTTCAAAGTGCAAAGAAAATACAAATACAAATTAAATAGAAAAGTAAAGAGACAAAAATTCATACAATTACTTGGATGCCTAACATTAGAAAAGAGAATTTACTTAATTTGTTTTCTATTTTACGTCAAATTCTTGTCAAAATGACCTACCTATTTTTGTTAAATTATTGTTAAAAAGTAATCACAAATTCGGTTAATAATACAACAACAACAAACCCAGTGTATTCCCACTTAGTGGGGTCTGGGGGGGGTAAGATGTACGCAGTCCATACCTCTACCTCTGATGAAGTAGAAAGGCTGTTTCCGAAAGACCCCCGGCTCAAGTTACGAGATATCAAACAAACACATAGTACAGCACAGAAGCAGATGACATAACATAGATACTGCAGCCATAAGGAATATAAAACAGAGTAAAGCAGGAATGCAGGAATATAAAGCAGAGGAAAGCACACAGATTCGTAACAAACATGGAACACGAAACACGGAACATTGAATACGGAATCATACCAGGAATACACCCCCACCAATTACTTCCCTACATTAGCGACCCGAACTGGCCCTAATCCTCTGCCGTAATTCGCGTCTTCCAGACCTTCCTATCTAGGGTCATGTCCTCGGTAAGTTGTAACTGTTCCATGTCCCGCCTAATCACCTCACCCCAGTACTTCTTCGGTCTACCCCTACCCCGTCTAAAACCATCCAACGCTAGCCTCTCACACCTACGGACCGGGGCATCCATGCCCCCCCTCTTCACGTGTCCGAACCATCTCAATCGTGCTTCCCGCATCTTACACTCCACTGAAGTCACACCAACCTTCTCCCGGATAGTCTCATTCCGAGCTCTATCCCTTCGGGTCAGTCCACACATCCAGCGCAACATCCGCATTTCTGCCACCTTCATTCTTTGGATGTGGGAGTTCTTAACTGGCCAACACTCCGCTCCATACAGCAAGGCCGGACGGACTACCACCCTATAGAATTTACCTTTAAGCTTGGGCGGCACCTTCTTATCACACAGCACCCCCGATGCAAGTTTCCACTTCATCCATCCCGCCCCAATACGGTGCGAGACATCCTCGTCAATCTCACCGTTACTCTGGATCACGGACCCGAGGTACTTGAACTTATCCCTTTTCTCTACCTCCTGCGCTTCTAGCCTCACCACTACCTCATCCTCTCGCCTTACGTCATTAAACTTACATTCCACATACTCTGTCTTGGTTCTGCTCACCCTGAACCCTTTAGACTCCAGAGTTTGCCTCCACAACTCTAATTTGTCGTTCACACCCCCTCGCGTCTCATCTATCAGGACTACATCGTCTGCAAAAACATACACCACGGCACCTCCCCTTGGATACGCCGCGTCAACACATCCATTACTAACGCAAACAAAAAGGGACTAAGAGTAGATCCCTGATGCAATCCTGTCAGGACAGTGAAATGCTCTGAGTCTCCTCCCGCCGTCCTCACCTGGGTTTTCGCTCCCTCATACATATCCTTAATTACTCTGCTATATGCCTGCGGTACTCCACTCACCTCCAAGCATCTCCAAAGCACCTCCCTGGGGACTTTGTCGTACGCCTTTTCTAGGTCGATGAACACCATGTGCAAATCCTTCTTCCTCTCCCTATATTGCTCCACCAACCGCCGTACCAGGTGGATTGCCTCCGTCGTCGAGCGGCCGGGCATAAATCCGAACTGGTTTTCCGAGATAGACACTATCCGTCTCAGCCTCACCTCGACCACTCTCTCCCAGATCTTCATAGAGTGACTCAGTAACTTAATCCCCCTATAGTTATTGCAACACTGAATGTCCCCCTTATTCTTATAGAGGGGGATCATGGTACTCCACCTCCACGCCTCGGGCATCTTTGCTGTCCTGAAAATTTCATTGAACAATGCAGTCAACCACCTTACACCAGCCTCTCCAACGAACTTCCAAAACTCCACCGGTATCTCATCCGGCCCCGTCGCCCTACCCCTTCGCATCCTGCGGACTGCCTGTCTAACCTCGTCTACCTTAAGACGTCTACAATAGCTAAAATCCCGACACTCCCCTGAGTGCTCCAGTTCCCCTAACACAATAGCTCTGTCCCCCTCGTCATTCAAGAGCCTATGAAAGTACGACTGCCATCTCTTCTTTATGTGGCCGTCCTCCACCAACACTCTACCGTCCTCCCCCCTAATGCACCGCACCTGATCGAGGTCACGACCCTTCCTCTCCCTAGCCTTAGCGAGTCGGAACAACTTTTTCTCCCCTCCTTTCCCCTGTAACCCTGCATACAAGCTCTCAAAAGCAGCCGTCTTAGCTGCCGTGACCGCTGACTTCGCCTCCTTCCTCGCTAGCTTGTACTCTTTCCTGTTTACCCGCTTCTCTTCTTCGTCCTTACTTTTCACCAACTTAGCATACGACTCTTTCTTGGTCTCCACTTTCTTCCCCACCTCTTCATTCCACCACCAATCCCCCCGATGATGTCCGGCCCGGCCCCTAGAAACACCCAACACCTCCCTTGCATTTTCCCTGATGCACGTTGCCGCCCTGTCCCACATATTATCCACGTCCCCCCTACACTCCCACACCCCCATTCCCGCCAACCTCTCCCCTATCTCCCACGCATTCACTGGCGTCAAACCGCCCCACTTAATTCTCGGTCTACACTCCTTACTCCTCCTCTTTTTATTCTTCTTTATACCTAAATCCATAACCAAGAGCCTATGTTGGGTCGAAAGATTCTCACTCGGGATGACTTTACAATCTTTACACAGCGCCCTATCCCCTTTCCTAAGCAACAAAAAGTCAATCTGGGTCCTGGCTACCGCGCTCCGAAAAGTGATCAGGTGGTCGTCCTTCTTCGGGAAGCCCGAGTTCACCACCACCAGCCCAAACGCCCTCGCAAACTCCAATAGGGTCGCCCCCTCTTCATTTCTCTCCCCAAAACCAAAACCACCATGCACATCCCCAAAGCCTCCCGGTAGCGCCCCGATGTGCCCGTTGAAATCCCCTGCTACAACAATCTTCTCCGAACTGGGCACGCCTCTCACCACGTCCTCCAAGGCCTCCCAGAACCGCATCTTCTCCTCCCCCTCCGATCCCACATGCGGCGCATAGGCACTACACACGTTCAGGGTAAACCCCCGAATGACCAACTTAATAGTCATCAACCTATCGTTGATCCTCTTCACCTCCACTACCTGACCTCTAAGCTCTTCATCTACCAAGATGCCAACTCCATTCCTACGCCTGTCGCTCCCAGAGTACCACAGCTTGTAACCGTCCACATCCCTAGCCTTAGACCCTACCCACTTGGTCTCTTGGACACACGCAAGGTTGATCCTTCTCTTCCTAAGAATCTTCACCAGCTCTATGGACTTCCCCTGAAGGGTCCCTATATTCCAAGACCCAACCCTCAGCCTACCGTCGCTATCCACGCGCCCCCCACTACCCCCCCCTCGGCCAAACCTTGGCCTCCCACCCACTCCCGCTCTCCCCCCATCTCCCGCCCCCGCCACAGCCCCACGCCCCAACCCCCTCGGACATGACCCTAACCACCCATTACCACCCACAGCCACAACTACACGAAAAAATAGGAAAGTATAAGGATATAGCCGGTGGCAATATCCAAGCAGCAGCAAGGAGATACAAGGCACACACACGTTGACAGGACTACTCCCGAAGCAAAACTAAGAAGCGACCACAACAACAGCAACAACAGACAACAGACAATGTTCACAAATCCCACTCAAGTCAGGGTACACGGGCTACTACGAGCATAGTACTAAGAATGGAATATGAGATAACGAACTAAAATGCAATATGAAATAACGAAATAACAAAGGTTAGAAGTCACCGGATTTCGCTTGGGGCTGCGGCTGAGGAAGACGGCGTGGCGGGTGCAGGCGGAGTCTCGGCCTGTTGGAGCCCAATTTGGCGGCTGGAGACCGGGCGACATCTGGTTGAATGCCGGGTTGGGGGGGACTGGTGTACCTCGCGAGGGGGGGAGGGGGGGT
>NC_061111.1:10507942-10636350 GCF_002878395.1 Capsicum annuum
GGGGGGGGGGGGGGGGGGTCGGGTCGGCGCCGGGGAGCGACGACCGGGGGTCCAGTCGGGTCAACGCTGGGGACCGGAGGTCGGAGCCGGCGGTCGGATCTGGTCGGCTCTGACGTTCAGCGACGGCGCCGGGGACCGGGCCGGTGCGCTTGGGATGGAGAGGGGGTAGAGAGAGAGAGAGAGAGGGAGAACCGGCGACCGGAGGTCGTAGCCGGCGATCTGATCAGCGCCGGCGACCGTAGGTCGGAGCCGGCGGCCGGATCGGGTCGGCGCCGAAGGTCAGCGACGGCGCCGGGAACCGGGGGCCGGTAAGCTGGGGGTGGAGAGAGGGTCGGGCGAGAGAGAGAGGGGGAGAGAGCCGTTGGAGAGAGAGAGGGGGAGAGAGACAAAAACTCCCCCCACGCAATTATATCTGAACAAGCACGACGTGAACTTCTCGGTTAATAATAACTACTAAAATAGTATTTTTTTTATTGTCACACCCCTTTTTAAACCGAAAAGATTCATTTAGGTTCGAAAGGGTTTTTTTATTATTAAAGTGACAAAAGATGAAAATTATTTCGAAAAGGATTCATTAGTTTCAAAAATCAGAGTCGCCACTTGGCATAAATCAGGTGTGCCAAGTCACCCATGGATATCCTTTTTCAAAACGGTTTTGACTCTATAAAACTGATCCACGAATAGAGATTCTGGCTAAGGAATTCTGTTGACCAAGGGGAAGGTGTTAGGCACCCCTCGATCCCATGGTTCGACCACGGTCGCTTGGTGGAGTATATCGGCTAATTTGAACATTATGAATGTATAAACCACACCAAACACAAATTCAAACAAACAAATCCAAAACAATGTCCAGTCCAATTATACAGTTAAAAATAGAAAAAGAATGCGGAAATGTAAATTCTATTCTACCCTACACTAATTTTATACTATGCTCCCATGCTGCCCGATGCCTTGGGCCTTCATCACACACGTCCTCCAAATACAAAATACTTCGGGGCACTCCCCGGCGAATAAATACAAGTGATCGCGGGGCATTCTCCGATTAAATAAATACATTTCCAAGAACTAAAACCAAACCGTTCAACTCAAATTCCACATTCAAACATTCAACAAGAAAACTTATTCCTAAATTTTTGCCTACCCGAACCAACATTCGCCTGTCCGTTTCAACATATCATAATTTTATCACATTCTAACAATATTCATGCTCATTACGAATTAAACAAAACAACAATAAACCAAAGCTAATCTAAATTCAACTTTTTATCAATTTCTCAATTTCATCCCCCAAATCCATTTAACCATATTATTTAATCAATTCGACTATCAAATCACTTTTCAAAATCCGAAACCAACAACACATACCCCAACGAAGATTCAATCATTTAAGCATACCAATCATTCATATCCACAACAACAATTAATATTTTGCTCGAAATATTCAAAACCACACCACAAAATCACGATATTAACCAACTTCAATATAATAAAAAAAAGTAGAGTTGAGAGATGGACCTTTGAAGAATCGATTTTGTTGATAATAAAATCAAGAAAGCCCGGTCTATAGAATTCCTTATAGGACCTCAACAATGACGAACTCCAACTCCGTATTGAAAAATTTGAAACCCAAAACTGAAGTTCCGTAAATCCAATCGAACTCTAAAACTGACACTGTTCACGTACTGTTCACGACACTGTTTCTCTCTCGATTTTTTTTCTCTCGCGCGATTCTCTCTTTTCTCCCTCGTTTTTTTTTTGTTCTTCTTGTGAGGAAGATGATTTTGTGATTGTTATTATTGTAGAGAAGATGATGATGAAAGAATGAGCCTCCCTTTTCCCCTTTTAGAATTTTCCTTTTATATATTTTTTATTTGATTTTTCTCTTTATTTATTATCCTATGTGGAAGCATATAATTGGTGGCTTGTGGGAATAAGTGTGTGGCATGTGGAAAAGTTAGTGTGACATGTGGTAAGATGAAGGTGACGTATGGAAAAATGAGTAGGACGTGTGCCTTTTGCATGTATCCAATGAAAAATGGAAAGTGAGGTGTTGAGGTGGCATAGTGAGGTGACAAAGATGCTATGTATTTAATTATTTTCAATTCTTTTTTTGGGGAGAAATTATCAATTAAACAAAAGTATGGTAAGGTAAATAAAATAAAAATAAAAAATAAAAATAAATAAAATAAAATAAAAAATAATTAAATTATTTTTGGGAAATGACAAAATTATGTGTCTACATCATGCCCCCTTTGGATGTAAACACATGGTGTTTTCATACAAAGCAGTAGACAACGAGACCGAATTTTGTCCTAACCTTTATTTAAAAGCACGGAGCACGAGGAAGGAGGGAAATCAGGTCTTGACTTAGGATATCCTACCTACCCAAGTTATGAGGGAATCGAGTGACAATTATCTCAAAGGATTGGAAGGAGCTGGACTATGCCGAGTTGGAGAGTCGAGTGAGGTCCCATCGAGGTTCCGGTCCGCGACTCTGTTATTACATCAAAAATAAAAATTGCAAGATTAAAACATAAATAAAATTACAAAATCCTATCTACGCAGTTTCTGTTGGACTCTTGACTTGAGTTTCATCACCTTATTCTTCAGGTGGGCTCCTTATTTGAAATTTCTTCAACTTGTTTCTTGGTTTTCAATTTCATCACCCAGTTCTCCAGGCGACTGACTTGCTATTTTCGATCTGTTGACTTTCATTTTCTTCACTTTGTTACTTGACTTTCAACTTCTTCACCTTGTTGCTTGACTTTCAATTTCTTCGCCTTGCTGCTTGACTTTCCATTTATTCGCCCTGTGCTTCGGGCGGGCTCCTGAAATCACATCAAAACTAGAAAGAAAATTATCCCAAACAAAGATTATTATAAAGAGATTTCATATGCCAGGAAAGTGAAGTTCCAACACAAGAACTAAGTTTTGCCCCAGTTTATCATCAAAGGACTTTTCCGAAAGCCACATCATTATAGGAATCAAGGAGAATGACTTGACTATAAGGTGTGTCTGATAGGAATCAAAGGAATTGACTCGACTAAAAGGTACGTATTCTAGGGGTCAAGGAGAATGACTTGACTAAAAAGTACGTCTTATAGGAATCAAGGGAGATGAATCGACTAAAAGGTACGTTTTCTAGGGGCCAAAGGGAATGACTCGACTAAAGGTACGTCTAATAGGAATCAAAGGGAATGACTCGACTAAAAGGTACGTCTTATAAGAATCAAAGAAGATGACTCAACTAAAAGGTACATCTTATAGGAATCAAAGGGAATGACTCGACTAAAAGGTACGTCTTATAGGAATCAAAGGAGATGACTCGACTAAAAGATACGTCTTATAGGAATCAAAGGAAATGACTCAACTAAAAGGTACGTCTTCTAGGGGTCAAAGGGAATGACTCAACTAAAAGGTACGTCTTATAGGAACCAAAGGGAATGAATCGACTAAAAGGTACGTCTTCTAGGGGACAAAGAGAATGACTCAACTAAAAGGTACGTCTTATAGGAATCAAAGGAGATGACTCGACTAAAAGGTAGGTCTTATAGGAATCAAAGGAGGTGACTCGAATAAAAGGTACATCTTATAGGAATCAAAGGAGATGACTTGATTAAAAGGTACGTCTTATAGGAATCAAAGGGAATGACTCGACTAAAAGGTACGTCTTCTAGGGGTCAAAGGGAATGACTCGACTAAAAGGTACATCTTATAGGAATCAAAGGGAATGACTCGACAAAAGGTACTTCTTATAGGAATCAAAGGAGATGACTCGACTAAAAGGTACGTCTTATAGAAATCAAAGAGAATGACTCGACTAAACGGTACGTCTTATAGGAATCAAAGGAGATGAATCGACTAAAAGGTACGTCTTCTAGGAATCAAAGGAGATGACTCGACTAAAAGGTACGTCTTATAGGAATCAAAGGGAATGACTCGACAAAAAGGTACGTCTTCTAGGGGTCAAAGGGAATAACTCGACTAAAAGGTACGTCTTATAGGAATCAAAGGGAATGACTCGACTAAAAGGTACGTCTTATAGGAATCAAAGGGAATGACTCGACCAAAAGGTATGTCTTATAGGAATTAAAAGAGATGACTCGACTAAAAGGTACGTCTTATATGAATCAAAGGAAATGACTCGAATAAAAGGTACGTCTTATAGGAATCAAAGGGAATGACTCGATTAAAAGGTACGTCTTATAGGAATCAAAAGGAATGACTCGACTAAAAGGTACGTCTTATAGGAATCACAGGAATGACTCAACTAAAAGGTACGTCTTCTAGGAGTGAAGGTTTAATTTAAGAATTGTATCATCCAGTAAATGAAAAATAATATCCCTGGACAAGAAAGTGTGTCTCTGTGGGATATAAGATGATGAATTTTTGCCATGATTTAATTATCAAACCTGTGCAGCAACATTGTTCTCTGCATTTGTAAAAGTGAGAAATTACTGTCCTTGATGTTTAGGCTTTGAAATACTTGATTTGAAGGTAACATGTGTTCTTGTTTCATGCAAAAAAAGGTAGTGAGTTTAAAAACATGGTGGCTGGTTTGTGGCTTTGGCTTTTGCGGCAATCGCTCTTGCCCTCTTCATATTTAATCTTACTTCCAACCATTAGCATATGTCATTGACTTGATGCTTCATTGACCCGAACTCTAATTATTAAGAGTGACTCTGAAATAAACACAGTATCTATGCTTTGCCATGTTTCTCAGATAAACCCTTTGAACCTTGGTATTTCCATGAGTTCCCAGACTTGTCTGTTGATAAAACTTTCTGCATGCCTTTTTAGGCTCACAATCATGTCTCTTTCATGCGCTGGCCTTTCTGCCTTGCTTTGTACAATTAAAAAAGTTGGTAGCCAGTTTTGAAATCTTTTCTCACTTGTTTTGACATAGAGTTGACTCAAAGAAAGAGAAAAAAATGACAATAATTTTTATTTGGATAACTGACTCAAGAAAAAATAAAAATATAACTATAGAAAAGAAAGAAATGATAATGAATGTCCCCATTAAAAAAGATGAAAGAAAAATTTATCTGAAAATGACAGTCAACTCTAATGATTATGACATGCATATCGGATTAAACTGCCTGATCTTTCCATCCAAAACTCTTACAAATTGTTACTGAGTTAATGACCCTGAAAGTTAGTTACTTTCTTGGGCCAATTACATTCGGAGACCTCATTCGGCTAGTAGCGCCTTGAAGGGTTTTCGCCAACAAGCCTCTCTCATTTCCTTTTATCACCTGACCATTGCCTTATAGTATCCGAGAGGTTTTTTTTACCAATAGGATTCTTATTTTTATTTTTATCAACTCACAGTCGTCTTACAGTGCCCGTGAGGGTTTTCATCGATAAGACTCTTTTATTTTTATTTATCTCAACTCACCACTGTCTTACAGTGCCCGTGAGGATTTTCACCGATAAGACTCTCTCATTTTTATTTCTCTCCTGATTCCTTATGCTAAGGAAGACAAGTAGTTCCCAAAATGTGTTATCCATATCCATTGCATACTTAGCCTGAGCATTCTCGAAGATTGAACTGAAGGTCTTTCTTTGATTGTAACTTGGCTTTTGGATAGGGTTAGAAAGAAATGATGGCATGGGGACCAAACGACACTTGAAGTGGGGTTGAACTTACAACTTTTGGAATCGACTCAAACAATGAGGATCAACTTATGTCCCAGTTTCTTTTGACTGGGCAATGCTAAATTTTATTTGGTTGGACCGAGCCCTGAGTAGGGAAGCCTACGTATCTCACCCCTAAAAGAGGAGAATCAGGTCACGCGTAGTTCTGACAGCTTGTTATTTTTCTTGATTATGTTTTTTTTTTCTTTTATTGATTTTTTTTGTACTTTTTTGACTCTATTTTTCTTTACACTTTTTTTTTCTTCTTTTTGACACATTTTTTTTTTGAAACTTTTTTGACTCTATTCTTTTGCTTGACACTAATCTTTTGAGCTTTGTTGACTGTATCTTGATTTCAAAAGAGGGGTATGAAAGAAAATAAAACTAAGGCTCTAATGGGGTAAACAAAGAATGACTCAATGCTCGGATAGCAGAATAAAATGTCTTCGTCATATCAATCCTTGAAAATGCAAGTACATGTCATGCAATATGATAGTGAAAGATGAAGATCATTTGAGACATTTTTTACAACACTAACTTTAACTGAGACTGGGCGTCGCTACTTCTTCTGCAAACTCCACCTTTGTTGTGCATTCCTGATGCTTTCGTGGAGCTAATTTTTCTATTCCTTTTGATGTAGGATCACACATCCACTATTTGACCTAATTGAGACATGTATTTCAATTGATGGCCAAGTTATTCTTGTGATTCTCAAAACAATTGCCTTAATATTCAAATAAGGCTTCAACTTGTCTCCAAATGTTTCAGCACTCTACCTATTGTCTCATATGCTTTTTCTAATTTTAGCCCTCCGATTCCATATTTTATGATCAAATTAGATTTTAAGATCTGGCTAAAAATTCTGTAGGCATGTCATATCACTATAATCAACATAAAATGTACAGTATAAAGAAAACAAACAAACAACACATATTTAAAACATAAAAGAAAAGCAACACTTCATTTAGTTGAAATAAAAGATAGAAGGATTTGAACATAAACGACAAAGGGACAAAACAAGATAGATCTCAAACTAAAACCTTGAAATAATTCAGATAACAGAAAAGAAAACAAAACAAACTACCAGACCTCTTTCTAGTAGGGAGAGGGGTGACTTCTCAATTGCTCAGGCTGACAACTTAGCTACTGGTTTGCATATCAACATAACTATAGCTTCTCTCATTATCAATGTTCTACACCATAATTGATCCATCTTGAATCATCTTTTTAATTTCTCTTTTTAAATCTCGACAATCTTCAATACTGTGACCCTGAACATCAGAATGATATGCACATCGTACATTAGGATCAAAACTTCTTGAATGTGGTTCAGGAGTATACCTGAGGAGAAGAGTGATCTTGCCCTGCTGTACTAATCTCTGGAATAAACTGGTAGAGGATTCCCCAATAGGAGTGAAATTATCTTTTTTCCTTCCTCCTCTTTGCGAACTCTGGCCTCGGATGAAACTTGGGTTTAGAGGTTCCTTGGTAAATTTGTGGGGGTCGAGGATGATGTTGAGGGACAGGTGCATGCCATTGTGGATAAGAAGATGGATGAGCATACAATTGTGCATTGTTCAAAGGATATTGAGGAAGTGAAATGGGATTTCTTGGATTTTAGGGAAAGAAACCTTGTTGCTAGTGGTTTTGTGGATCTAATATGTAAGCTTGGGATTGAGGCTGACAGTATTGGTGGGTTGGACCTCTCAAACTCTGCTTTGGTCCTGGCATGACAATAGGTGTGTTTTTCTTCTTCTTTCCTTCAGTTTTCCTTGGTTGATTGCAATGTCGTCCCAAATATTTCATAGAATCCTTTTGCCCATCAGGCTCCCCAAATTTTGATGTCTCAAAGCTGAGAGGAAGGTTAACACTTGAAGACATGCCCCCATTTTTATACGAAATATGTTCATAGCCCATAAGTCCAGGGGAATTTTTCATATTATTTTCTACACTCTTAACTTTCCCAACCAATTTCTCTAGCTCTTCTAGCATGCTAGGCTTCTTAGTAAGAAATTTTGGCGGTCCACTTAATTTAACGGTAGGCTTAAGAGTATAACAACGATCATCAAGAGTATTGAACGTGGATTCATTAGTGGACTCGGGAAGCACAATCATTGGATTGATAGCCAAAGTAGAAGTCTTAATAGAAGGTTGAGCAATAAAAGCACAGATAGTATATGGTGCTGTGAATGTGGTAGACTTATACTGAGGATCTAAAGAAAGAGTGGTAGAAGTATTGAGGTGCATTTGATGTGGAATGGATTCTGAGGCATGTTGTGGTGCATCAACAACAGTAGAAAATAGGCTTTGCGATTTTGGTGGAAGACTCAAGGTATTTGCAGGGTCAAAAATGGGGAATAGAGGTGGAGGCAGCCCACTGGCCCAAGCTCGGTACATTTCCATCATTTGTTGTTGCAGTCTCAAATTCTCTTCTTTTAAACTCTTAATTTTTTGCCTCTTTGTTTCATCCATGGTGCCACTCTCTATATCCTTGTTGGACACAACTACACCTTCCTTGTGTTTGGTGTGATATGGAGGACCAGCCAGGAAGCCACAAACCAACCACCTTAAACTAACTAAACAAGAGGCAACAAATATGTTAGAGTTTAACATTTTTCAAAACCTCTTTTTTTTTAAAAAAGATCACCGAACCCCAAGAAGGGCACCTACGTATCTCACCCCCAAGAGGAGAGAATCAGGTGTGTGTAGTTCGTGAAATCTTGCCAAAATGGCCAATTAAACTCTTTGTTTTCTTTTTTTTTCTTTTTTTCGAAACTTTAAGAAGAAAAGAACATAACAATTTGTCAAAAGAATTGACGAAAATGTTTTTGAATTTTTCAGCTTTAACATCCCTATACAAAGTGAAATCTATGATTACCAAAGAAATTTCTTTTTCTGGGGTTTTCAGTTTTAAATTTCATATGAAAATGAAACCTAAACCTATTAAAGGAAAATCTTTTTCCTGTTTTCTTTTATTGATGCATATGACACCTAATCTAAATGAAGAGTGAAAAAAATATTTTTGAATGTTTTAAATAAGATCCCCGAACCAACAATACGCTGCCTACGTATCTCACATCCCGAAAGAGGAGAATCAGGGATGCGTAGTTCGTCCAGATAGGACAATTAAAGATTAAATAACCGATTGAACCCTGACTTGAGAGACGAGACTACAACGATAAAAATCTTTTTTTTTTTGAGGTTTTCACTTTGAAACTCCACATAAAAATGACACCAACAACTATGAAAGAAAAATCTTTTTGGTATTTTCAAGAAATGTACAAAACTCCTACAATTTTTGCTTTTTTCTTTTATAAAAAATCCTATGAATGAAAAATCTTTTTTTGAAGTTTTCGAATTATGAATACTTGCATAAGGAAACAAAAGAAAAATCTTTTTGATATTTTTGATTTTGACAAATGAGTGCAAAAGGTAAAAAGATTTTTTTTGAATTTTTGGATTGTGAAAAACAAAAGCCCTAAAGAACTCTAAAAACTACGAAACTCTCTTTTTTTTTCTTTTTCTTCGACTCACCTTTTTTCATTGCCTACACACTTCATTTCTAACACATATTTTTCCCCAAATCAGTCTATCAAAAGAACCCATTACCCTCAAAGATGCAACATTTAGCACGTAGGGATGCGGTAGAGGTGGGTCTCCTATAAAAGACCAAATGGGCCCCGCTAGGTCTCAACATTATGCACATAAGTATGACCTAAAGGCTGACCTACGCTGGGGTTCACTAACAAGGATGTTCGGGGGAGCGTATGTGTAACACCCCACATTTCGAGCTAGAATAAAGACCATGACTCTGATGCATTGATAATCCCAGAGCATTAAATCCTATGCCAATTTGACTTGTTTATGTAGTATGTGAATTCATTTGAGCATGAATTTAGACCATAGAGGTCCTTCAACTCAAGGACGAGTTGAAACTATTTCGATCGATTAAGTTTTAGTGGATGTTGTAATTTGTGTCAGCTTCCATCGACCATAACTCTCTGTATATATCAAATTAGAGAGACTACTATGTGTTAAATGATAGGTCTTCAAGTTAACTTTTCAACGATACCAATTTTGCTAAAATCCGACACCTGAGCAAGAAGTTATGGCCTTTTAAAGTAGTATGTGTCGCCTAACAATCGCACATGACCACTGGAAAGCATATGCGATAGCATATGCAGCGCCTATGTAAATATAGGCGATATCATATGCGGCGCCTATGTAAATATAGGCAATATCATATGCGGAACCTATGTAAATATAGGCGATATCATATGCGGCGCCTATGTAAATATAGGCCATATCATATGTGGCGCCTATATAAATATAGGCAATATCATATGTGGCGCCTATGTAAATATATGCGATATCATATGCGGCGCATATCTTATGGTTTCAAGTGACTTAAACACTCCATTTTTGGGGCAAAATGGTCCTTTTCCCACCCTTATTCAGTCATAAACACGAAATTCAGTTCTCAATTCTCCAAAATACATCCACATTCATCTAAAAATTCTCAAGAACACTCCCAAGGGTTTCAAATTAAGAACCCAAATAAATGATGATTTAACCGTGGGTTTTCAAAATTGATTAGAGATTCGAAATCTCCAATCACAGGCTTCAAGAAGCACCCATTATTTTCCAAAATAGAGGTACACGGGGTTTTCCTAAATTCTCATGGGCATAGAAAAATCATATTTTAGAATGGAGTTTTTGAATCTATGTATATATTTATGTATTAAATGTTTTAACATCATTGTTTTGGTCTTTTGACCTTCTCCAAAGTGATTTGAGAATATGAATGTATGAAACCATGTATTTAAGAATGAATACTTGTTGAGAGCATGATTTTCAGTGAATTCCCTCTTTAGTAAATTTTTTCAGATTTCTCATAGCATAAGAATTGTTTTGCAATGCATCCCTGAAAAGCACTATATGAAATGATTGAACTCTTGTTATGATTTTAAGGTGGTTTTAAATCACTAAAGAGGGAATCTAGCATGAATGTTTAATGTTCATAATGAATGTAATGAAAGAGTGCATAGATTTGCTAAAGGCACTAGACCACCATATGTTGATGAAGTTTTTGCATGATTTTGACTTGAGTTTTGAAACACGAAATCTTCTATATCAGTTGCATGTTTTTGGTGGTCTAAATTATGCTTTAAATTTAAGATTTAGCTTAATGTATTATGGCTCAGAAATCATGACTTGTAAGTCTTGGTATGACGATATCAATTCAAACCAATGCCATATCAGACTCAGACTAATAGACATTTCAGACTATCATGATTTTAGACATTCTGAATGTAGCATGTACAGAAAAGGTTAAAAATGAGCATACAGAGATGTTGGGTGGTTCCTTGAAGAGGGCTTGAGTTCAAGCAACTCATTGCCTAAAATCGTGGTTTGCCGACCCAGGTATATTATTATACGCTGACTTAAGTGTCGTGTGGCGTATCAGATTCAGGAACTCTAACCTTTGCGTCATACTTGGGTTGGAGGCTTCCCCACTGATTCAATGGCGGATTTCATATCACCCTTGGAATATCAGACTTGTAGGGGATACCACCTAACTCAGAAGTAATACACAGATCAGAGTTTGAGATCAGGTTACATGTTTTTAGAAGGTGCCTATATGTTTTTCAGAAACTGTTTTATGCATAATGTTTTATGAACATTTGCTCTCACGTATTATATATATGTATATATGTTCAATTACTCTATTTTGGATTGCTTCGCATGCCAGTACAATTGTGCTGACCCTCCTTCCTCCCAGGTACTGAGGCGCAGTCTAGGGGTCCAGATCCTCAGTAGAGTCTACAGACAGGGTTGTCTCAGAGTTCAGTTGGTAAGCCTTATTTGCTTCAGAAGGCCTAGTCATTTAGGTATTTATTTCAGTATGGCTTTTGGTCTGCTGTGGGCCTTATCCCTGTTATTCAGATAGTATGTCAGTAGAGATTTCACATACTGTTGCAGATGTTTATTAAATATTGTTGGGCATGTTTTCAGGCCTTTGACAATTTTAAATTGTTGACCATGTTTCCATATTATTGTGTCTATTTCGTATTACTTTGATCATATGAATTATGTGCATGATTACCAGATAGACAGAGGGCGTTCTGGGCCTTCGAGTTTGGGAATGCTCGTCACAGCCAGGGTCTCGATTCGGGTAGTGACAAACTTGGTATCAAAGCACGATTCATGGTCCAGGGTTTCTGCAAAATTGCGTCGGGTAGAGTCTTGTTTATGGGTGTGTAGCGCGCCACACTTATAAGCAGGAGGCTACAAGGCATTTAGGAATGTCTCTCTTTCTTCATGTTCTAGTTTGTGCTATAGAGTCAAAATGTTCCTCCTTCATACTCTAATTCGTGATATGGTGTCACCCATACGAAAAGAAAAGTTATCCTAATTTCTTCCTCACTCTGGTGTTTCCAGATATTCTCCGATTATCTAGCAAAAATTTTAGAAGTCCCACAAAGGACGGGAGAGAAGTTCCCTAGTGTAAAATTGTGTCCTCGTTCTTATGAGGCATTCAGTTAAGACAAGAGTAAGATGTGTATTTTTGAGTCATTGAATATTGTGTATCAAGATTCTATCTCTTGTAATCTTGATATCATTGTGTTGTTGAAAACAAAAGTCTAGTGAAGCCGTGTGAGGCCTTTTCGATTCACTAGCAACTTGCTGTTCATCTTGTTGTTCTTGTGTTTGTTGGAACTGTATTTCCACCCGAGTAGTAGTATAAGTTAGAGTGTCGGTGTCATGAGCTATTGGTAGTGAAATTAGACCAAGAAGTTTGTGATATGAAGTTATAAGGTTAGAGGTCAGAGTGAGGGTGACTTTTGTGGTTAAATATTTATAGTTGAATAACCGATGATTGAGAATGATTTACCCTTTCGTTGTGGTAGACTGATGTGGCGGTACCATTTATGAATTGTATGGTAGTCCGTGGAGGAAGTGTTGACTCAAAATGTTATTTGTTTTCTTCCTTTCAAAATAGAGAAAGAGCCCAGAGTGGATACTTAAGGTGGTTATAGAAACCCTTTATAGGCTATGAATAAAAATGGCTAGGTTAGCCAGTATGTTGTAAGTATAGACTCATTGTCATATGGGGTATCTGAAGGCAGTCTAAATGCCCATTGGGGTAAGTAAGTGTGATGTGAGAAAGCCGTATAAGTAGATAAGATTGTATGGTTATAATATTCAACTTATCAGTGTATTCAGTCCTGCATTCATGAGAACAACTCGGTCACAGATCCATGCATCAAATATGCATGATTCATTATGAGAATTCAGCCTTTGAGTAGCTTCAGTTGTGTATTCCATGCCTTGGATATGCATGTCCGGCATAAGCATTTAAAATATCAGTAGCTCCAATCTTATAGTCATGTTTCCAATCAGTGTATTCTTTCTTAGGGAACATATCATGTCTGCATTATCCCATACCCTTAAGACTTCGACATTCTATCCATCATTCGGGGGGCGAATGATCCCAAGGCATTTTGGGCTAGAATAAATATCATGACTCTAATGCGTTGAAAATCCCAGATCCTTAAATCCTATGACAATTTGGCATGTTTATGTAGTATGTGAATCCATTTAAGCATGAATTTAGACCATAGAGGTCCTTCAACTCAAGGACGAGTTGAAACTATTTCGATCGATTATGTTTTAGTGGACATTGTAATTTATGTCAGCTTCCATAGACCATAACTCTCTGTATATGTCAAATTAAAGAGCCTACTATGTGTCAAATGATAGGTCTTCGAGTTAACTTTTCAACGATACCAATTTTGCTAAAATCCAAAACCCGAGCAAGAAGTTATGGCCTTTCAAAGTAGTATGTGTTGCCTAACCAATCGCACATGGCCACTAGAAAGCATATGCGATAGCATATGCGGCGCCTATGTAAATATAGGCGATATCATATGCGGCGCCTATGTAAATATAGGCGATATCATATGCGACGCCTATGTAAATATATGCGACATCATATGCGGCACATATCTTATGGTTTCAAGTGACTTAAACGCTCCAGTTTTAGGGCAAAATGGTCCTTTTCCCACCCTTATTCAGCCATAAACACGAAATTCAGTTTTCAATTCTCTAAAATACATCCACATTCATCTAAAAATTCTCAAGAACACTCCCAAGGGTTTCAAACTAAAAACTCAAATAAATCAAGATTTAACCGTGGGTTTTCAAAATTGATTAGAGATTTGGAATCCCCAATCCACAGGCTTCAAGAAGCACCCATTATTTTTCGAAATAGAGGTACGCAGGATTTTCCTAAATTCTCATGGGCATAGAAAAATCATGTTTTAGAATGAGATTTTTGAATCTATGTATATATTCATGTATTAAATGTTTTAACATCATTGTTTTGGTCTTTTGACCTTCTCCAAAGTGATTTGAGAATATGAATGTATGAAACCATGAATTTAAGAATGAATGCTTGTTGAGAGCATGATTTTTGATGAATTTCCTCTTTAGTGAATTTTTTCAGATTTCTCATAGCATATGAATTGTTTTGCAATGCATCCTTGAAAAGCACTATATGAAATGATTGAACTCTTATTATGATTTTAAGGTGGTTTTAAATCACTAAAGAGGGAATCTAGCATGAATGTTTAATGTTCATAATGCATGTAATGAAAGAGTGCATGGATTTGCTAAAGGCACTAGACCACCATATGCTGATGAAGTTTATGCATGATTTTGACTTGAGTTTCGAAACACAAAATCTTCTATATCAGTTGCATGTTTTTGGTGGTCTAAATTATGTTTTAAATGAAGGATTTAGCTTAATGTATTATGGCTCAGAAATCATGACTTGCAAGTCTTGTTATGACGATACCAATTCAGACCAATGTCATATCAGACTCAGACTAATAGACATTTCAGACTATCATGATTTTAGACATTCAGAATATTGCATGTACAGAAAAGGTTAAAAATGGGCATACAGAGATGTTAGGTGGTTCCCTGAAGAGGGCTTGATTTCAAGCAACTCATTGCCTAAAATCGTGGTTTGTCGACTCGGGTATATTATTATACGCTGACTTAAGTGTCGTGTGGCGTATCAGATTCAGGAACTCCAACCCCTGCGGCATACTCGGGTTGGAGGCTTCCCCGACGAGTCAATGAAGGATTCTATATCTCCCATGGAATATCAGACTTGTAGGGGATACCACCTAACTCAGAAGTAATACACAGATCAGAGTTTAAGATTTACAGACAGGTTACATGTTTTCAGAAGGTGCCCATGTGTTTTTTAGAAACTGTTTTATGCATAATGTTTGATGAACATTTGCTCTCACGTATTATATATATATGTTCAATTACTCTATTTTGGATTGCTTCGTGTGCCAGTACAATTGTGCTGACCCCCCTTCCTCCCAGGTACTGAGGCGCAGTCTAGGGGTCCAGATCCTCAGTAGAGTCTACAGACAGGGTTGTCTCAGAGTTCAGTTGGTGAGCCTTCTTTGCTTCGGATGGCCTAGTCATTTAGGTATTTATTTCAGTATGGCTTTTGGTCTACTGAGGGCCTTGTCCCAGTTATTCAGATAGTATGTCAGTAGAGATTTCGCAGAATATTGCAGATGTTTATTAAATATTGTTGGGCATGTTTTCAGGCCTTTAACTGTTTTAAATTGTTGACCATGTTTCCGTATTATTGTGTCTATTCCGGATTACTTTGATCATATGAATTATGTGCATGATTACCAGATAGACAGAGGGCGTTCTGGGCCTTCGGGTTTGGGAATGCTCGTCACGGCCAGGGCACTGGTTCGGGTCGTGATAGTATGATCGATAGTGGCTGCTTTAGTTGTCCACCTACTCCATACCAGCCAACGGCTCCCCCTCCTAAAATAAGGGTGATTCAACTATAGGTCGTGTACACAGTGTGTTCTACAGAACTTGTTATAGAAAGAATGACTTGGGTTATGCACATGATGCCAGATATAAAGCGGTAACACATAAGATAAAAACTGTAAACAAAGAGCACGCAGGCACTTAACAATGATAAACAAGAACATAAAATAACACAAACAAAATGTCTATACACCTATAGTGCCAAACTAAGCCGATACAACTCCAAAATAAGCTCGAATTCTAAAATAAATTCCCAACAGAGTCACCAGAGCTGTCACACCCCCTTTTAAACTGAAAAGATTCATTTAGGTTCGAAAAGGTTTTTTTATTATTCAAGTGACAAAAGATGAAAATTATTTCGAAAAGGATTCATTAGTTTCAAAACTCAGAGTCGCCACTTGGCATGAATCAGGTGTGCCAAGTCACCCGTGGATATCCTTTTTCAAAATGATTTTGTTGATCGAGGGGAAGGTGTTAGGCACCCCTTGATCCCGTGGTTCGACCACGGTCGCTTGGTGGAGTATATCGGCTAATTTAAACATTATGAATGTATAAACCACACCAAACACAAATAAAACGATCAATCAAACAAACAAATTCAAAACAATGTCCAGTCCAATTATACAGTCAAAAATAAAAAAAGAATGCGGAAATGTAAATCCTATTCTACCCTACACTAATTTTATACTGCGCTCCCATGCTACCCGATGCCTCGGGCCTTCATCATGAACGTCCTCCAAATACAAAATACTTTGGGGCATTCCCTGGTGAATAAATACAAGTGGTCGCGGGGCATTCCCCGATTAAATAAATACATTTTCAAATGCAAGAACTACTACCAAACCATTCAACTCAAATTCCACATTCAAACATTCAACAAGAAAACTTATTCCTAAATTTTTGCCTATCCTAACCAACATTCGCCTATCCATTTCAACATATCAGAATTTTATCACATTCCAACAATATTCATGCTCATTACGAATTAAACAAAACAACAATAAACCAAAGCTAATCTAAATTTAACTTTTTATCAATTTCTCAATTCCATCCCCCAAATCCATTTTTAACCACATTATTAAACCAGTTCAACTATCAAATCACTTTTCAAAATCCGAAGCCAACAACACATACCCCAACGAAGATTCAAACATTTAAGCATACCAATCATTCATATCCACAACAACAATTAACATTTTGCTCGAAATATTCGAAACCACACCACAAAATCACGATATTAACCAACTTTGATATAATAAAAAAAGTAGAGTTGAGAGATGGACCTTTGAAGAATCGATTTCGTTGATAATAAAATCAGGAAAGCCCGGACTATAGAATTCCTAATAGGACCTCAACAATGACGAACTCCAACTCTGTATTGAAAAATTCGAGACCCAAAATTGAAGCTCCGTAAATCCAATCGAACTCAAAAATTGACACTATTCATGTACTGTTCACGGCACTGTTCACAACACTGTTCATGGCACTATTCACGGTACTGTTTCACTCTCGATTTTTTTTTCTCTCACGCGATTCTCTCTTTTCTCCCTCATTTTTTTTTGTTCTTCTTATGAGGAAGATGATTTGGTGATTGTTGTTTTTGTAGAGAAGATGATGATGAAAGAATGAGCCTACCTTTTCCCCTTTTAGAATTTTTCTTTGATATATTTTTTATTTGTTTTTTTTTTCTTTATTTATTATCCTATGTGGAAGCATATAATTGGTGGCTTGTGGGAATAAGTGTGTGGCATGTGGAAAATTTAGTGTGCATGTGGAAAGATGAGGGTGGCGTGTGGAAAACTGAGTAAGGCGTGTGCCTTTTGCATGTATCCAATGAAAAATGAAAAGTGAGGTGTTGAGGTGGCATAGTGATGTGACAAAGATGCTATGTATTTAATTATTTTCAATTATTTTTTTTTGGGAGAAATTATCAATTAAACAAAAGTATGGTAAGGTGAATAAAATAAAAATAAAAATTAAAATAAATCAAATAAAAAATAATTAAAATATTTGCGGGAAAGGATAAAATTACGTGCCTACATTTATTATTAAAGTTCATATTTGGTTACGTCTTTTTACATAAAATATTAATTTATTATTAGTTTCTCAAATATAAATTAATAATTAAAAATTAATAGTATTTATAATTATCTTTATATAAGGAAAGATTAATAACAAAATTTTAATGGTATCCTCATAAATAATAAATGTAGAAAGATTATCTAAGTTTCAAAAATAATAAATTGTATGTTAATTAAATTGGTAGAAGTTATACCTCAATTATCCGTGTTCTTTTGAAGCGTAGAATTTGAATTGAAATTTTCATTCTTACCGTATCCTTCGGGCGAGGTCACAACCTATCAAACATAAATTATATAGAATCTCAAAACTTAAGGATAGGATCTCAAGATACCATAAAGCACACGTAAAAAATCACATGATTAGGCAACCAAACCAACATTTAAAAGCAACGAACAACGAATAGCTGATAAAAAAATTTCAAAGTGCAAAAAAAATACAAATACAAATACAAATTAAATAGAAAAGTAAAGAGACAAAAATTCAAAACAATTACTTGGATGCGTATCATTAAAACATAGAGTTTACTTAATTTGTTTTCTATTTTAAGTAAAAAAAAATTCAAAATAACCTACATATTTTTGTTAAATAATTGTTATTGATAATTGAGCTATAGAAATTAAAGTAATACAAAATCATACTGCGTAATTAACTTCGAATTATTTTCGATTAAATCAATAATGAAGTTTTTAAAAAGAATATGAAGTCTAGATCATAAATTGATGCTTATAAATACTTAGTTGTTCTATTTATTTCTTTGGATCAAACTTAGTTATTTTACTTAATCAGTTGTTCCGCGTAATTTCGTTCTTAATCATCTTTTGAGATTCTTTTCATGTGTAATTTGTGTTAATCGTCATAAAGGTTTAGAAAAGGCTTATATTTACACATATACATGTATGTTATAAACAACATTAGACACATTACTGTAAACATTTCGTTTAAGAAGTTAAAGCTATGGCAATACTTCTTTGGCCTACTTTTACTTCTCCTCGTACTAATTATATCCAACCTCTCACATCTAGGTTATGTACCAACATAGAAATTTTTATCTTTAGTTACTTTTTTTTAATCTCTACTATCTATAAAATATATCCCAACAGCATTATAAAATACATTGAACAATCTATTCAAGTAGAACCAAAATTGAACCAAAGCAATGAAATGAATTAATAACTGGATCAAAATTAAACTCAAATACGCACAGCTGGAATCAACCAAAACTAACTTAGGTCAATACTAATTATTATCTCAAGTTAGCACTTGACTAGCAAAGTGTTCATATTATAAATATTATCATATGACTAGCAAAATGACTAGCAAACCTAATTAGCATTTTTGGCGATGTAAAGTTAATATTATAAATAAAGCATATATGCAGCCTCAGTATATTTATAACTAATTGAAAGGAATAAATATTGCTGCCCCATTAATGATTTAAAAATAAATATTTCTGAAAACTAATAGATATCAACCAAAAAATAATCATTTGAATAATTTCTTAACCTATGCACACAATCTTCAATATAAATTAAATATTATGGATAATCATGATTACTAATTAATTTTTCCTTAAATTAAATGTAACATAATTATAAATTAAATCGGATTTCATGGTTAGATATGACCACTTTCGGGAATATGAAAATTATGACAAAATTGTGAGAAGAAAAAATATTTAATTAGCATGATTTTTATAAAAATTGAGAAAAGCTATGTAAAATTCTATTTATTTGGGAAAGTTTTTTTCCCAGTTTCTTTTGAACTTTGGAAATAAGATTTTTTTTTTTCAAGCTTATTTTAGTTAGAAAATAATTTTTTTTTTATGAAAGGTTTTTATTTTTAATTATAGTTAACATTTAACATCATTAAAATAAAAAAAATAGCGAAAAAATGATTTTGTCTAAAAGTGAAATTTTTTAATGAAGGTAAAAAGTTTAAATCATTTTCTAAGGGTCTTCACACTTTTAATATATTATAGATTATAGATATAAATTTTAATATATTATAGATATATATAGAGAGAGATATAGATTAATATATTATAGATTATTGATATATTATAGATATAGATAAATCGATTGTACAAAGATATAGATAAATTATAGATTATAGATATAGATATAGATTATTGACTATAGATAGAGATATTCGGTCTACTTACATACATATTGACTAATTCATCAAATATCTCTGCTTCCTCTTGTTACACACATATTGACTAATTCGTCAAATATCTCTGCTTCCTCTTGTTACACACAAATAAATAATAGATGAAAAAATCACCGGTCTTTAATTTTCTTTTGGTGTCTCCATACTAAAATATTCGACTAAATTTACAGACTTTAGTACAATAATTTGACTTTGTGTGAGTCGATTTGACTGAATAAATACCAACACTATAACCAAAAAGTTAGAAATAGTCTCCGAAAAAAATTATTTTCAGTGAGATACGACCAATAAAAGTTGCATGAGAAAATTGTCTACATTTGACAAGTATTTCGTGGGGTTCGCTCTCTATTTCCTTTAATTTCTTTCTTCCACTTATTACATTTTTTTTAGGATTGGGCTCTTTTATTTTTTTTTAGTATTTATTTTTCATCAACACTTCTATTTTATCACAACACTAACTCTCCATCTTCCTACATCATTTGAAAAAAAATATTACATAATAAAAATAAATATTTCCTATAGACACATGATTTTGACCCTCCCCGAGTTTAATATATATATTTTTTTGATATTAAATATTTATATTTGGTCCGGTATTATTTTAACTCTTATTTCATTTATAATAAGTTTTAGTTGAAAATAAATAAATAAAGTTACATTTTAAGATATTTTATCTTTATTTTTAAAATAATATAAAAATTTTCAAAAATATTTTCTTTTAATTTATATTTTTATAAATAAGCTAGTGATTTTATTTTCTCTTAATTATTTTTTATTTTAAGATAGTTATATTTTTATTTATATTTTTCATAAGTATAAAAATTAATTAGTTAATATTCTTTTATTATTATTATTATTATTATTATTATTTATTTTATATATAATTTATTTATTTATTATAAGAAAAAAAAAAAGGAGATCATTATCCTAAAAAAATAATTCAAAATATGAATCCTAAACTACCCTAATTACTCCCTCCAAAATCCTCCTATTTAATGACTCCTACCCTCAGACTATTAGACGTATATTCTACACAGACTCAGAAACAAATAAAAAAAAAACACAGAAAGAAGAGAAAAAGGGAGAGTACGTGAAACCAAACAAAAAAAAAAAGAAAAGAAAAAGGAAGGATGACTTGAGTTCAAGTTGGGTGCATTCGAGTTTTCGGTGACGTCGTTCGTGTTTCTCATTTAGTTAGTTCATCATACAGTTTGAATCAGAAGGAGTTGAGCATTTGCTATTTCTTGGAATTTAGTGGATTATTAACAACTTTTTCTTAAATTTTAACATGCAAGAGGTAACCCTCGAACCTTCTCTTGTAGCATAATAATGTGTCAAATAAAATTGTGATGTTGGTGTTCCAATGCTGATTCTGTTCATTCTTTTCTTTCCGTTTTCGTTTGGTCAGATCTGTAATCCGTTTAATATTTTTGTTTTTCCTTGAATATCATTAGTTAACGGTGGGTTAATTTATTTCCTTGATCGGTGCTCTTGGTTACTGGAAATGGAATTAATAATTTGTGAATTTGATTTTAGTGTGTTGGTTTTGTTTCCGTGAATTTTTTTTTTTTTTTTTTACTACTACAGTTTAATTGATGTCTTGCTTGAAACATGCATGAAGAGTGTGATTATAATAAAAATATAAATAAGAGCATAGGATTGATTTTAGTTAGACTATATAAAGGTGCAATGTTAATGGCCAATTTTAGTTACGTACTTTTTCAAAAATAATATTTGCAAGCATTTGTAATAGGTTTAGCATTTTGGTACTATATTTTTAACACCATTTTGAGATTAAATATTTTTAAACATAAGTTAGAGTTTGAGTTTAAGTTAGTGGCTAAATTATTCTGTGAAGTTATGGTTTATGAGTATTATGGTTAGCAAAAAAAAATAAAAATAATATATACTACGGATTTATGTAGTTGTTTAGTCAGAATGAGGAGTTTGGTTTCTTTTGAGTCACTATTTGATTATATTAGAAAAATAGGAAATAGAATAAATACATGAAGTTAAAAAGATACAGTGATACTATAAAAAATTAGATTGTTGATTTAAATTTTAGTTGATCTTTATTAGTTTATCAAAAAATGCATTTTTATACATAGTATGTGCATGGCAAAGTTTCATATATCTCTTTTCATTAACATATAATTTGTGGTATTTAAAATATAAAAATAATATAATAATCTTGTAATAATTATGGGATGAACATACTATTTTTCATTAAAATTTAGTTAAGCCTACACTTACTTTTAGGGCCCATTTATTAATTAAGGTGAAAATGAGCGAGATGTGATACAGATTTATTCTAAATTTCATCGCATAAAAAAGAGAGGAAAGCCTATTTGTGAGGGAGCGAGATGAGTTGCGGACTAATCCAAAATTCGTCATGAATTTTAAAAGAAAAGAGAGCAAAAATAAGAATAAAATTAGACAAGATAAAATTATTTCTAATTTATAAAAGACGATCCTAAGCCTTTAACATTAGGCAAATTCTAGTCACGTTTAAAATATTCGTTTCAATTAAGAATGCGGCGTACGCATCTTTCTGAGACATTTAAAAATTCAAGGATGCAATAATGCACCTTGACAAATATTCTTCTAAAATTAAGTTTTGCCAATTTATTTATCATCAGAGGTGTAGTCAGACATTTTTGGTATAATTGAAAATGAGCGATTTTAGGCCTTAACATAATTTATTAAAATAATTTAAGTCAAGATAAGCCAATAAAAGCGATCGTTCTAGAACCACAGGACTCGAGGGGTGCCTCACACCTTTTCCTCGGTCAACAGAATTCCTTACCCAATCTTTTATTTTCGTAGACCAACAAAGAGTCATTTCCTTTTGATTAGGGATTCAATAAGGTGACTTGGAACACCATAACTCAATTCCAAGTGGCGACTCTGAAAATCATAAAAATTAATCTCTATTCAATACCGTCACTTTAATTGGAAAAACCCTTCGACTCGGCTCCTCGAGCGAAAAAAGAGGTGTGACATCTCTGGCGACTCTGCTGGGGACTAATAAGAATTCGAGCTTTTTATATTGACTTATACTTGCTTTAATTATTGTTGATATTGTGTTTGTTGGCCTTATGTGCTACTTGGTGCTCATTTACCACTTTGATATTGATTGAACTGTATTATATGCTGTCTTCTCTTGTGCACCCCCTCTAAGTCTCTGAAATAGGATAGAAGGAATGCATCGCATGCATCCTACTTTATTTTTGAGATAGCCGGAGTGTCAAGGCACCAGGTAAAGGATTATAGTCAGACATGTTAGGCGGGGTTAGGATCGGCAACGAAGGCGGTGTTGCCCTGCTACCGACCAAGTTGTCCCTCCCTAGCTCGAATGTCCGCTCGGGTAAGCCAGTCTAGACACCTATCCCTATTAGGCTTAAACTTAGAAGAACTGAAAACTCAGAATCTGGTTATTCCTATTAGGTGCCGCTTTATTTGCATCATATGCATTTGACTTAGCGGGACTCGACACAGGGGATGGGTCTATCTAGGACAGGTGACCTACTTTATAAAGACCAGCATGTGCATCCTATGTGCTCTTTGACATTTGTTTGGAAGGATATTTGTTTGTTGACCGATTTTAGGTAACTTTAAAATGCAAGAGATTAATTTATCCTCACATTTA
The DNA here is from genome assembly GCF_002878395.1 of Capsicum annuum. Classification (NCBI taxonomy): domain Eukaryota; kingdom Viridiplantae; phylum Streptophyta; class Magnoliopsida; order Solanales; family Solanaceae; genus Capsicum; species Capsicum annuum. Next base: position 10,531,359 of record NC_061111.1, read on the forward strand.
GTGACTTATTTTTTTTCAAAGAAAAATTTTATTTTTAATAGAAAGGAAAAATTTTAGTAACATAGTTTTACGGTCTTTATGAACTAAGAGGGTCTGATTCTCACATTTCAGTGGGATACGTAGAAAGTCCTTCCCAAGATACGACCCTATATTTTGAAAAATTATTCGTAGATTTATCGGCAAATATTTTGAAAATATGATTATTTTCATAATTATTTTTCTTATTCTCAAGTAAAATTTATATATATATAAATCTTAACAGCCCTGAACCTTTAGGGGTCTTGAGGCTGAATTTTGTACAACATATATTTCAAGAACTACGCACACCTGATTCTCATTTTATTGAGATACTTAGGCAGTCCTCAATGGATTCGGTGATCTTTTAAAAAATGGTTGTCAACTAAAAAAAAAGGAAGTTATTTTCAAAAATGAAAAATATATTATTTAATAAATAAATAAATAAATTTCTCATTATTTAAAAAAAAGGGTATATTTCTTCGTATCTCCAATTTTCAAGAACTACGCACACCTGATTCTCGTTTTTATGAGATACGTAGGCAGTCCTCAATGGATTCGGTGATCTTAAAAAAATTGGATGTCTTTCCTTCTAAAAAAAAACAGAAAAAAAAATATTTTCAAAAATTAAAAATGTTATTCAAAAATAAAAAATCTGTTTCTCATGTTGCAAATAATAATAATAATAATAAAAAAGGTATATTTCTTCGTATCTTCAATTTTTTCGAACTACGCAAGATCTGAATCATGTCCTGACATGATATGTAGGCAATCCTCTAAAGGGTTCAATCAAAACTTTTCAAAAAGTTCGCCTAGAAAGCCGGGATGAAACATAAAGTCTTCCCTAATAGGTTGGAAAATGCATCTAGAAGCATAACATACAACGTGACATTATAATGTGTTAAATTTATATAACACTCACCCATTTGCTACTTGGTAATAGAAAGATAAAGTAGTTGGTGGTTGGTTTGTTGTTTAAACAGGCATCACATCCGTACAACACCAGATACAAGGAAAAAAGAAAAATGACCCGCAAAGAGGGTGTAGGGTCTGACAGTGAGGAGGAGCAAAATCAGTTGATTTCGCCAGAATTAGCATCAATGGAAGAGGTTAAGTTATTGAAACAACAGATGGTGGAACTGTACCAAGCTTAGTTAAATGGACAAACCCCTCCTTCCTCAATCCCTCGACTTGAGAATATGAATGATCCAAATCCTGCTCAAGCTCAAACTAGCGATCCATTTTACCCGCCTGGATTCGGCCCATATGCTAATGTGTCTGGCACTGCAGGTACTTCTACCATGGGCCCACCAAATCCGTCTATCACAAATAACCCATTTTTCACTTCTATAGCACCAGCTACTGCGGGTCTTCAATTGACAGCACAAAAGAATATTGGGAAACCAAGTCATGATCTGTTGTATCCTCCTGAAATGACTTTCAAACCTCAAAATCCACATTATCATGGTCATCAAAACGATTCTCCTATCGTGATTGAAAAGATTGTTAAGAATGAGGAACAAGATGAGATGGCAAGGAAAGTAAGAATCTTGGAGCAGAGTATGAGAAATATGCAAGGATTGGGAGAACCAAAGAGTATTTCATACAAGGATTTGTGTATGTTTCCTGATGTCCATTTGCCGTTGGGGTTCAAAATGCCAAAGTTTGACAAATACGAAGGTCATGGCGATCCTGTAGCTCACTTGAAAAAGTTTTGCAATCAATTAATGGACGCAGGAGGAAAAGAAGAATTGCTTATAGCTTACTTTGGAGAAAGCTTGGAAGGGGTAGCTTCTGAATGGTTCATTGACTAAGACATTTCCCGTTGGCACGTGTGGGATGACATGACTCGGGATTTTGTTCAACAGTTTCAATATAATATCGAGATAGTCCCAGATCGCACCACACTGACTACTATAAGAAAAAAGACAACTGAAAGTTTTTGAGAATATGCTATCAGATGGAGAGAACAGGCTGCAAGAACCAGACCATTGATAAAAGAGTCTGAAATGATTGATATCTTTTTTCAGGCACAAGAACCTGATTATTTCATTATTTGCTTCCTACTATTGAAAACACATTTTCCGAGGTCATTAAAATTGGAGAGATGGTAGAGAGTGGAATTAAGTCCAGAAAGATTATCAGCCAAGCCGCTTTAAAAGCAACAACACAAACAATTCAAAGTGATTTAGGAATCTTTGGTGGAAACAAAAGAAAAGAGGATGTAACAACTATTATACCAGGTCCATGACAAAATTGGAGAGGTGCGTGTCACCCTTACGCATAATCTCAGTCCCAAATTTATGTCCAAGACCCATATAACCATCCACGACACTATGTTCCACCACAAAATCCATTATATTCAATTCCATCTCCTTAGTATTCTATCTATAATGCACAACCATATGTTCAGACTCCTTCTTACCCGAAATGGTGTGCACCAACCCCTCAAAATCATTCTCCAATTCCACAAATATACCCAAGCCCCTCCAGACTCTATTTCCGCTCTAAGCCAAACAATGAAAAGAGGAAGAATCTAAGGGATAGTTTCACACCAATTGGAGAATCATATACTAGTTTATTCCAAAAACTGAGACAAAAGGACAGATTCACTCCTCTTCTTGGGTATACCCCTGACCCACAATCAAGAAAATTTGACCCTAATGTACGATATGTATATCATTCTAATGTTCAGGGTCATAGTACTGAAGATTGTCGTGCTTTGAAAAGAGAAATAGAAAGAATGATTCAAGATAAATTGATTATGGTGCAGGATGTTGATCGTGGTGGAAGCTATAGTAATGTTGATATGCAAATTAGTGGCTAAGTTTTTAGGCTGAGCAATTGAGAAGTCACCCCTCTCCCTACTAGGGAGAGGTCTAGTAGTTTGTTTTATTTTCTTTTTTATTACCCGAATTATTTTAGGGTTGTAGTTTAGGACCTGTCTTGTCTGATTTTCTTATCGTCGTTTTTGTTCAAACCTTTCTATCTTTCTGTCAACAAAATGTGTGTCCCTTTTGTTTTTATTTCTCAATATATATTGTCTTTCTTTTTTTCTTCAAAGAGCTCTTTCTATGGTGATTCTGGTAATATGATAAGCATATTGAATTTTCAGCCAGATCTTAAAACCCAATCTAATGTTGAAACATTCGATCAAGAACCTAGAGTTAAAAAAAATGTGTAAGAAAAATAAGTAAAGTGTTGAGATGTTTTGGGACCTAGTTACATCCTCACTTGAATGTTTTGAGGCAATCACTTTGCGAATAAAAAATGACTTGATCTTTAATGAAAAGGTTCAACTCAAGCATTTTTTAATGAAATCAACCAGAGGATATATAGTTTCTATTGTCAGAAGAAGCAAAAGGAAGTTAGCTAAAAAAAAAGTAATCTGTTGTAAGGAAAGTACAATACAAGTAGACCTGTATGATTTACAAGTTTAAAAGAAGTGACACACGTGCATGTGCTTAATCACGGTCAACATTGAAAAGATGCGTATGATCTTCATGTTCCATTCCTAGATTGTATGTTATGTAATTGCATTTTCAAGGATTGATATGACAAAAGCATTTCATTCTGCTATCCAAATGTTGTGTCATCCTTTGTTATCCCTTTTGAGATTTTGTTTTATTTCTTTTATATCCCTCTTTTAGAATCAAAATAGAGTCAGAAAAAAAATAAAAAAAAATGTGTCAAGAAAAATAATAGAGTCAGAAAAGTATCAAGAAAAATAGAGTCGGGAAAATATCTCTCTCTCAAAAAAAAAATAAGAAAAAAGAAAGAGAAGTCAAGAAAAAAAATCAAGCAAAAGAACAAGATGTCTGAACTATGTTTGACCTGATTCTTGCTGTGACAAGATGCGTAGGCATCCCTACTCTGGGGTTCGGTCCAACCAAAAGAAAATTTAAATTACCCAGAATGAAATGAAACTGGGGCAAAGTTTATTTCCTTAAAAAAAAAATCGATTCCAAAAGTTGTATGTTTCACCTAATGTTATGTAAATTTTTGAGTCTCATGCCGACCTTTCTTTCTAACCCTTTCTAAAAGTCAAGTTACAACCAAAGAAAGACCTTCAGATCGATCTTTGAGAATGTCAAGGCTAAACATGTTATGGGTACATGATTTTTCATATTTGGGGAATATTTTTAAAAAAAAAAAAAAAAAAGATGAAAAAATGAATGAGTAAAAATGAAAGAGTCTTATTGGTGAAAACCCTTTTGGGCACTATAAGGCGAAAGTGAGCTGGGAAAGAAATGAAAATGAGATAGGCGTTGGCAAAAATCCATTAAGGTGCCACTAGTCGAAGGAGGATTGTGATCTAGAGGGAACATATTCAAGATTGATTCCATTTCAAACTCAATGAGTGAACAAGAGTTGTAATGATTAGTGTGGGTAGATCAGGTTGTTTAATTCAAAATGCATGTCATAATCATTAGAGTTGACTATCATTTTCAGATAAATTTTTCTTTATTTTTATTTTTTATTTTTTTGGAAAAGGACATTCATTGTCTTTTCTTCCTTCTCTATATTTTTTTCTTCTTGGGTCAGTTATTCAAAAAAAATAAAAAAATTTATCATTGTCATTTTTTTCATGTCTCTGAGTCGAGTCCGTGTCATAACAAGTGAGAAAAGATTTCAAAACTGGCTACCAGCTTCTTCAATTGCAAAAAGCAAGACAAAAAGCTAACACATGAAAGAGACATGATTGTGAGCCGAAATAAGACATGGAGAAAAGTTTTTTCAACAGACGAGTCTGGAAAGTCATAGAAATACCAAGGTTTAAAGGGTTTATTTGAGGAGCATGGCAAAGCAAAGATACTGTGTTTGTTTCAGAGTCACTTTTAATAGTCTGAGTTTGTCAACGATGCAGCAAGTCGGTGACAGATGCTAATAGTTGGAAGCAAGGTTAATTGTGACAAGAGAAAGAGTGATTGCCACGGAAGCTAAAACCACAAACCTGCCACCATGTTTTTGAACTCACAAGTTTTCTTTGATGAAATAGAAAATATGTTACCTTCAAATTAAGGACATCAGATTATAAATATCAAGGGCTGCAATGCCTCATTTCTACAGATGCAGGAAGTAATGTTGCTGCACTGGTTTGATAATCAAATTATGGTAAAAATTTAACCCCTAGGAGACGCACTTCCTAGTCTGAATAAGTCAAGTTTTCATTTGTTAGGTGAAGCACTTCCTAACTTGAACCATCATTCCTAGAAGACGCACTTTCTAGTTGAGTCATTTCATTTAATCCCTAGGAGACGCACTTCCTAGTCTGAATAAGTCAGCTTTCATTTGTTAGGTGAAACACTTCCTAACTTGAACCATCATTCCTAGAAAACGCACTTTCTAGTTGAGTCCTTTCATTTAGTCCCTAGGAGACGCACTTCTTAGTCTGAATAAGTCAGTTTTCATTTGTTAGGTGAAGCATTTCCTAATTTGAACATTCACTCCTAGAAGACACACTTTCTAGTCGAGTCATTTCATTTAACCCCTAGGAGACGCACTTCCTAGTCTGAATAAGTCAGTTTTCATTTGTTAGGTGATGCACTTCCTAACTTGAACATTCACTCCTAGAAGACACTTTCTAGTCGAGTCCTTCAATTTAACTCTTAGGAGACACTTCCTAATTTTGGTCATCAGTTTTACTCTGACGAGATGCATTTATTTAGCAGGGCTTTGATTCACACTCTTTCTGTACTTTTCAAAAATTGTAATCAGATAATGCTTACAAAATTTTCTAGTACAAACTGGGGCAAAAATTTTGTTCGTGTTTATTGAATTTTACTTTCTGCTCAGGACTCTCCTGAAGAATGGAAATTTATTTTTTATGATCAGGATCCTCCTAAAGAATGGGACAGGACCCTCCGAAGAATGGAAATTTATTTTATATCCAGGACCCTCACGAAGAATGGAATATTATTTTTCTGTTTCACCTTGAAAAATTAGAAAAAGAAATCCAGGAGATCGCCTGAAGAACAAGTTGAAGAAAATAACGAGTTGTAAATCGAGTGTTGAAGTAAATTTCTATTCAAGTTTTCGGTGACGTCGATCATGCTTCTTGTAGTTAGTTCATTATTCAGGAACACATGTTATTTTCAAATCAATGATTTCAAAGCCTAAACATCAAAGGCCGTAATTTCTCAAAGCGGCATTCGTGGGGAGACGCACTTCCTTATTTGATAATTCAAGCAACATTCGTGAGGAGACACACTTCCTTGTTTGGTAATTCAAGCAACATTTGTAAGGAGACGCACTTTCTTGTTTGATAATTTAAGTAACATTTGTGGGGAGACGGACTTCCTGATTTGGGTAATTCAAGCAACATTCGTAAGGAGACGCACTCCTGATTTGGGTAATTCAAGCGACATTTGTAAAGAGACGCACTTCCTAATTTGGGTAATTCAAACGGCATTGGTAAGGAGATGCACTTCCTTGTTTGGGTAATTAAAGAGACATTGATAAGGAGATGCACTTCCTTGGTTTGGTAATTCAAGTGGCATTAAGACGTACTTCCTTGTTTTGGTAATTCAAGCGGCATTAGAGCCCGCCTGAAGAACAGGGTGAAGAAATATCAAGTCAGGAGCCCGCCTGAAGAATAGGGTGAATTTTCAAAATCAAATCGCGAAGAGTAGAATTAAGATTCTAGAAATTACAATTTTCATTTGTATTTTTTATTTTCTTGTTAGTCATTTGAATGTAAAAAGCAGAAGTCGTTAACCGAAAACTCGAATGGAATCTCACTCGACGTCTAACTCATTTTCTTACCATGTTACCTTTGAACTACATGTGACCTGATTCTCTTAAAACCTGGGATATGTAGGCGGTCCAAAATCAGGACTCGGTCACATATTTTATTTTATTTTATTTTATTTTATCTTTACTTTAAGAATAATCGGAGGGTCAAAAATCATCTCTTTGTCTACTTCTTTGTGTGAAAACTCTTCAAGATTTCAAACAAAGAGGGGCAAAATATAGACACATGATTTTGACCCTCCCCGCGTTTGATATATATTTTTTTCGATATTAAATATTTATATTTGGTCCGGTATTATTTTAACTCTTATTTCATTTTTAATAAGTTTTAGTTGAATATAAATAAATAAAGTTATATTTTAAGATATTTTATTTTTATTTTATTTTTTAAAATAATATAAAAAAATTTAAAAAATATTTTATTTTAATTTGGATTTTTATAAATAAGCTAGTGATTTTATTTTCTCTTAATTATATTTTATTTTAAGATAGTTATAATTTTATTTATATTTTTCATAAGTATAAAAATTAATTAGTTAATATTATTTTTTATTATTATTATTATTTATTTTATATATAATTTATTTATTTATTATAAGAAAAAAAAAGAGATCATTATCCTAAAAAAAAGTATTTAAATATTTGAATCCTAAACTACCCTAACTACTCCCTCCAAAATCCTCCTACTTAAGGACTCCCACCCTCAGACTATTAGACGTACATTCTACATAGACTCAGACACAAACAAAAAAAAAACACAGAAAGGAGAGAAAAAGGGAGAGTACGTGAAACCAAACAAAAAAAAAGAAAGGAAAAAGGAAGGATGACTTGAGTTCAAGTTGGGGTCCATTCGAGTTTTCGGTGACGTTGTTCTTGTTTCTCGTTTAGTTAGTTCATCATACAGTTTGAATCAGAAGGAGTTGAGCATTTGCTATTTCTTGGAATTCAGTGGATTATTAACAACTTTTGCTTAAATTTTAACATGCAAGAGGTAACCCTCGAACCTTCTCTTGTAGCATAATAATGTGTTAAATAAAATTGTGATGTTGGTGTTCCAATGATGATTCTGTTCATTCTTTTCTTTCCGTTTTCGTTTGGTCAGATCTGTAATCGGTTTAATATTTTTGTTTTTCCTTGAATATCGTTAGTTAACGGTGGATTATTTCATTTCCTTGCTCGGTGCTCTTGGTTACTGGAAATGAAATTAATAATTTGTGAATTTGATCTTAGTTTGTTAGTTTTGTTTCCTTGAACATAATTTCTTACCTAATCTTTTATTTTCGCAGACCAACAAAGAGTCATTTTCTTTTGATTAGGGATTCAATAAGGTGACTTGGAACACCATAACTCAATTCCAAGTGGCGACTTTGAAAATGATAAAAATTAATCTCTATTCAATACCATCACTTTAATTGGAAAAACCCTTCAACTCGGCTCCTCGAGCGAAAAAAGGGGTGTGACATTCCCATTAGTACAAATGAAAATTTTTATTTTATTTTAATTTTCTTGAATATAAGGATTGATTGTTGTTAGTTGAAGGGTATAAGTATGTTTATAATTTGATTTATATTGAATTATCGTATCGAAAATTGAAAATTTTGACCTCACAATTTTAGTACAACTATGTATTTTTGTAAGATTTAGGAACCGTTTGACCATGAATATTTTTCAATTTATTTTGAAAAATTAATTTGCTTTATTCAAAAGCCTTTGTTTGAATTTTATGAAATATGTTATAAATATCGCATGATTAAATACAATTACCAATTTACCCGTATAAATATCTTGAATATATGTAACTCTTTATTAGTTTAATAGTTATGTAAAACACCCTTTTTTTTAAAACAAAGATAAACTTAGAACTTAGAAGAATATAATTAATGTATTTTCAATTATCTAAATACCACTTGTTTTGAAACAAATGAAAAATCTAAAACTTCGCTATTTAGGAAGGTAGAAAATAACAGTTAAAAATTAATATTTTATTTTTATTCTGTTTTTCTTAATTAAAAAATATAATAAATTAATTAATTACGAAACTATTAATACAAAACATTATTAATTCTTTCATTGTATTTTATTGTGTTACTCCATCAGTTAATCTTTACTTGTTGATTATACTAAAAATAAATGTCCAATTTATCTTGTTTGGACAATTAATGGATAATTTACGTATTTATGCTTATTTTACTTTTAGTATTAAAAGTTATTCATAATGCAATGCAATTTTTAAAATATTAAATATATTATATTTAAAAGATAATTTTGTAAAATTATTTTATTATTTATTATTTTTTTAAGTGTTGTATCAAGTTAATAATGAATAACTATTATTAAATAAAGAAAATAATATTTAAACCTACACAGTCAAATGTCTTGTTTAAACAAATAAAAAATAAAAATAATTTAACCAAAATTAATCAAATTGAAATTACATAAAGAGCAAAAAAGAGACAGTGTGTGTGTGGGGCGGGGGGGGGGGGGGGGGGGGTGCAAGGGGGAGCTCTTCGATTTTTGCAGGTGCGTAGGAAGTGGGCATGCGGTTAGGGGTAACGAGGGAAAGGTAAGGGGGAGCAATAAGATGTGGGGAAGAATTAGTATGTGGGACCCAACACATATACTTGTCAATTAATGAAGCCCTCATACGGGTATTATGTGGCAAGTCTCCCACAAAATAATTTTTTTCGGCTCCCAACCATACAAAGATGCTATATAAGCACGTTTCTATTACCATCCACATCTACGCACGTTTTGTATTACTGGTTCACTTGACTTTTCTTTTGTTATTTTTAAATCAAAAAATGGTCTAAAATGCCTCTTAGCTATATAAAATAGTATAAAAATACCCTCCATCTAAGACCTAAAATGTTCTTTCCGTCTATCTATTGAACCTAAAATGTCCTTCTCACCTACCTATTGGGTCCAAAATGTTCTTCCAGCCTACCTATTGGGCCTATTTGTCCTTTTATTTAGGCAAATTACATAAAAATGTCACCCTTAAAATTTAATTGCATAAATAATAATACTTTTTCAATATTATAAAAATAATTTTTTTTTTTTTTATGTATATAGCCATTCAAAAAAATCATAAAAGATAATTATAATTCCTAATTTAATGCTATAACTAATTATCAATTCACCTTAGAGATATATTTTCAATCTTCAAATTAAAAGTGAAAAAGATAATTCCTGCGTTGAAATCTTCTTATATTCAAAATTCAAATATTTTTAAATAAATTAAGTATTATATTATTTGCTCGTGTATGTTTCATTTTGTTTTCATGTATGTTAATCATCTAGTATTATTTCATTATCGTGTACTTTTAATTCTAATGTAATAGGTTATCATAATTTTTTATGGATAAATATTTATGGAATAAAAATCATTATGTTGGAAGTATAGATATACCGTGTATTTTTATTGTATAAATATAATTTATGTCTAAGTAAGATTATTATTATTATTATATATTTGAGATAATTTATGGGATAAATATTCATGGTACATCTCATTATGCCGGAAGTACATTTCTTGTTAAAAAAAATTATTTATTTAATATAAATATATATATTTCCATTATTACATGATATAAACTTTTTATGTCTAAAATATATCTGTTTATGGTATAAATATAATTTATATGATTTAAATATACCATGTATTTTTATGATATAAAATTAATTTGCATAATGTATAAATATACCATGAATTTTTATGGTATAAATTTATCATATATTTTTATGGAGGCATCATGAAAGCAAATAATAAAAATAAAAAATATAAATTTTTGATATAGTATATAAAAAATGAATAAACAAAGGCTTCCATAAAAATAGATAATAAAAAAGAAATATGGAAATTTAATATATAATTATTTTTCTATATATTAGAATCTGTTATAAAAGTAAATATTTTATATTCTATATCTGACAACCAACTTATACGGCTATGTATATGTAATAATTTTTTAAAACTGGCTATTTATGTTGTTTTTCTTTTTTATTTATCAGATCAATTTAGAATGACGAAAAATTAATATTATGCACTATTTTTTTGGTTAATATTAATAAAAATGATAGAAATTTTATGTAGTTTAATAAAGAGTTGTCGTATTATATAATTTTTTCTTAAATAAAAAGATAAAATAGTCTCAATAGGTAGACGAAAATTAAATTTTAAGCCCAATAAGACATTTTAGGCCCTTTTCCGTTTTTAAATTAAACCACAACTATACAATGAGGCTTTTTTTTTTTGTTACTTTTAAACTAAATCACAACTATATCATGAGATTATTAAGTTACGCTGTACTTGGTACGAAGGATATTTGTTTTTTCAAAAAATATTTTCTTAAAAAATAAGTAATTTTTTCAATTATTTTTTAGCATTTGATAAATAAGCAAAAGAGGTAAAAAACAATATTATCCCACAAACAATTGTATGTATAGGAAAATATGATGTCTATGAGAAGGTGGGTCGATGATCAAGGGGTTCAAAAGTTAATGTACGAACTAGTCGAATGAGGTTCAACATCTACTACATATACATAAAAGTATTTTAAATTATATAAAAATAAAATAATTTTTCGTCGAAGAGGGTTCGAATGAACCCCTGAATGAAAGGTGGCTCCACCCCCCAATTATAATGGGTATTGGGGCTGAGGGGTGGGAAGGAGGCAATGAGTTTAGAATGTGATTTATGAAAGTTGTTATCATTGTTATCAAAAAAGTCATGTACTAAGTTATGAAACTTGTTATCATTTCTTATTATTTAGTATCATTAATATTTGGAGAGTTAAATTATATATTTTAGTAAAATTAAAATTTTTAAATAGTTTTAGCTATATATAAAAATATTTTTTTTATTTACTAATTAAGCATGTACTAAGTTAGAAAGGGAATAGCAACATACTTTTTTAATTACTTGCCCATAATAAATTTGTTAGGAAAAATGAAAGTCTGAAGTAAGACTAATAAACATTTCTACAAAACAGAAAGACAATAAATCCTTGGATAAATTTTGAATTTGATTGTTTAAATAGTTTTTAGAGTGTTTTATATCATTTTTTCATGACTCATCACTTTTGTTGCATTTAATAAACCCATAAAATTGTTCAAGTTTATCAAAATGGATGAAAAATTGTAAAGTAATTAAAATCTAAATTAGGGATAAAAAATTTGATGTGAGAACTATCAAAATCTCATATTCTTTCTCATACGTAGTAATAAAAACACACACACACACACACACACACACACACATATATATATATATATATATAAAGTGATAATCAAAGGGTTTGAAGGATAATTTTGTCATTTTATGACTTTATCTTAAGGTAAATTATGTTATACCACCTAAAGGATGAGATAACTTATTCCAATACTATTTATTAATTTCAAATCAAATTATACCAAACTCGAAAATCAAATAAAGCACCAAAATTTTATTTCAAAATTCTTTTTTTATTTCGACACTATGTATTTTAATACCTTGCGCCAAACATCCGTAAGTGAATATGGTGGAGAAAAGGGCATAAATGGTCCCTTATCTATAGTAGTAGGTCTAAAATAGTCTCTTAAATATAAATTTATCAGTTTTAGTCTTTTAATTATTCAAAAACTTATCAAGTTTGATCTTTATATATTTTTATACAAACAATCGCCGTTTATACTAATGGAAACTCACACCTCCATTAGATTTTCTCCATCACTGATTTTTCCATTGTTTCTCTCTCTTCGACACCTTTTCCTTGAATTTTTTTTCTCAAAAAATAGCTTAAAACTAAAAAAGACAACAACTTAAATACCGTAATCAGTCTATCGAATTAACTCAATTTGGTGAAGTATGTTATCCACTTTCAAGCTGAGGAGGTGAATAGTATTATTGTTAATTGATTGATCATGTGTTTTAGTTTATTTTAGTCATTTCCTTGTTATTACATTATCTCAGCATTATGAATATTTTTTAATATCAACACTAGTTCTAAGGGTGGCAATGGGATGATGCAGATTTTTTCTAAACCCGCGAGTTTAAAAATTTCACCGCATCGTATCACCTTTAAATCCGCCCCACACTCACACTCGCGCATATCCGCACCACCCCACATTATTATTTGTTATTTTAAAAAAAATTTATAACTCCATTGGAATCCATAATATTTTAAGTCCTTTCTATAGATAAATTAAATAAGTTATGCACGACAAAGTGATTTAGTAAGGAAAAACCTTTAAACTTTTGTTTGATATTTTGAGTTATAAAATTATTTTGCTGATTTGAAAAGAAAAAGTTATGAAATTATTTATTTATACTGTTATACATGCCTTTTTAAGTATGATAAATTTTGAAGTAAATAATACATATAATTTTAGGTAGATTCACCAGAATAATATTAAATTTTAGCTTTTTTAAAATTTAAACCCGCATATACTCGCAATTCGCCCCCCCCCCCCCCCCCCCCCCCTATTTTAAAAAAAACTTAAATTTACATATATACACTAAATAAAATTACCTTATTACATAATATACCAATTTGGTAAAGTATTTACACATATCTCAAAATATTTACATAAATTCCTTTATTTTCAACTTTCTATCTCTTAAACATTATACACCTCACAAGAAGTTTTCTCTTTCATATTTTACTCCCCATATACTCCCACAACACCCGATTTTTACTCCATAATTGAATCCCATTATTCTCGGCAAAATTCAAGAATTTTGTATCTGGGGGTTACAATTTGTAAGTTTGAAGATTTTAATTTTTTTTTCTTTTTTTTTTCAACTTTCAATTTTTTGAAATTGACTGTATATTTTTTTTGTTGCATGTTCGTTTTACCTTTTTTTGCAAGTATTTTCAAGTTTCGTAGTTCGATTTTTTCTGTTTTCTTCATATAGTACAAGTTCGATTCTTGGTTTGTAGATTTTTCTTTCTTTTTTTTTTTCAAATTTAACTATTTTGTATTTGCCAGTTTATTTTATGAATGCATGTTTGTTTATATGAATTTACCTTATCTTTGTAAGTATTTTCAAGTTTCATAGTTCGATATTTTTGGTTTTCTTCATATAAGACAAGTTCGATTTTTTTCGTGGTTTGTAGTTGATTCAGGTTAATCGAATTACTGAAAAAAATTGGTAATGGATTATTGTCCTAGCTTTAGTTTAGGACTTAGTCAGTTAGATTAAAAAAAATAAGATATACCCGTTGGGTTTGTTCCTGGTACATTTGATTTTGAAGAACCCAATTTCGCAGAGAATCGTTCAAAGCATCGAAATGACCTGACAACAATGAAGAGATTGAAGGAAGCGGCCAGTTCCAAATCAAAGAAATCAAGTTAAAAAACGGCCAGTAAGAAGAAATTTGATGATTTCGGTAGACCACGTCTTTTGAAGGTATTGATTAAACATTATACTTTACTTACGTTGCAACATTATTGTATAATATAGTGGAACATAGAATTTTGTGCAACACTAATGTATAATAATACTATTCTGTTATACATTTCATTTTTTTATACATTAGATATTCTTATTACATATACGAGGCATTTGGAACTGAGTGTGTTATTATACATTTATGAAGTCTTCGTTTTGTCTAATGTTTTATTATACATTCTGACAACATTATATGTCATATATGTTTAGTGTGAAATATTTAGTCTGACATTATACATTGCATACATTAGATTACCAATGTATAATTTTATTAGATAAATCTTATTATACATTGCTTTTCATTCTCTTATTATACATAATGTCACACCCCTTTTTTATTTCGAAAAAGATTTGATTTTAAGTTTGAAAGGGTATTTATTATCAAAGTGACAAAAGATGAAAATTTATCTCGAAAAAGGATTATTTACATTTTTTATTCAGAGTCGCCACTTGGCATAATCCGGTGTGCCAAGTCATCTTTGGAAAATCCTTTTCAAAACCGTTTGACTCTTTGAAACTGGTTTACGAACAAAGATTCCGGCTAAGGAATTCTGTTGACCGAGGGGAAGGTGTTAGGCACCACTCGATCCCGTGGTTCGACCATGGTCGCTTAATGGAATGTATTGGCTAATTTTGACACTACAAATGCATAAACCACACAAAGCATGCAAAACAATCAAGCAAGCAAGCCAAACCAAACAATCCAAAATTTAGTGTCCAGTCCAATTATACAGTCCTAAATAAAAAAATGCAAAAAATATGAAACCTATTCTAAACTAGACCTAGACTAAGCTCCAATGCTTTACCCGATGCCTCAGGCCTTGATCACAAACTCCTTCGAAAACATAATACGTCAGAGCATTCCCCGGTGAATGAATACATGAAGCCTCGGGGCATTCCCCGACCAAATGAATACACTTGAATCAAATACGATCAACTAAAAAGAAACATTCTCACGCACATTCAAACATTCAACCAAACAAAAGTTCTAAATTAGCCTACCCGAACCTACAGTTGCCTATCTGTTTCAATATATCATAATTCTATCTCGTTCCAATAATATTCATGCTTATTTCAGATTAAACAAACAATAATACTAAACCAAAATTGATCCATATTCGCCCATCTTTATCAACTTCTCAATTCCACCCCTTCTAGCTTCTTTTTATCAATCACACCATCAAAATTACTCCAATTCGTCCCACATATCACCGAAATTATATCGTCAAACACATAATCGTAACGTCATAACATCAACAAAATCCAACAGACATGATCGCACCACGTATAATCACTACCAATTCAACAAATGAAGAAAAAGAGAGCGGGTTAGAGAAATGGACCTCAATAGAACTTATTTTCGTTGATAATAAAGATATCCAAAACCAAAATCCTCGAACGAGGACCTCACCAACGAGCATACCAAACTTGGTATCAAAAATAACAATTGGACAGCTCCAAAACCAGTGAAGAAAAACTCTTAATACGGAATCCAAATCATGAATGTTGACACGATTTGAACACGAAAACTCCGAGGACTGATATCGCCGATGAAACGCCAAAATAGACAAACCCAAAAACTCAACGACAGAAAACTAAAAACCCATACAATCCGAGCTTCGGTGAGCTGACAGTAGCAAAAATCAAAGAGAAAAGGAAGATTTTGGCGACCCTGATATTTTTGGCCAAATCCAGCCAGAAACCAATGAAATACAGAGAAAATTTTGGGGATTTTATACTAGACTCATTGAACAGACTTATTGGACACCGATGACTCCGATTCTGGTGTAGATATCATCAGACAAACGCAAAAAGGAATTAGGTTTCTCATCGTTTTCCAGTTTCTTCGTTGGATCTCCCTCAAATAAACTTCCTACTCTCGCTTTTCTTTGTTGTGTGCGTGTGAAGATGTTTTTCGGTGGGCTATGAATGTGTGTGTGTGCCCTTTTTCTGTGTGTGAATTATGTGGAGAAGAAGCTGTGTATGTATGATGATGGAGGACCCCTATATGCGTCTTCAGTGAGAGAGTATATTCTAATGGTGAGGTCCATATGTTCGTGTATATACTCCCCCTTTATTTTTGGAAAATAAATATGGGGGGAGGAGGGTTAAAGGGTAAGGGTTGGGGTGTGGGGTGGTGTGAGGGAGGTGTCAAAAGTTTGTTATTTTTTGTCCTTTTGTGAAGGGATTATGACACGGGGGAGGACACATGGTAACACGAAAGTAAAAATGGATAATTGGGTTTTTGGGAGGGACAAAATTAGGTGTCTACAGCATACGCCCTTTGAATGTAAACACGAAGTGTTTTCAGACAAAGAAGTAGACAATGAGATAGAATTTTGTCCCGACCATTATTCAAAAGAATGAAACAGAAGGAGAGAGGGAGACCAAGTCTTGATATATGATATCCTACCTAACCAAGTTATGAGCGAATCAAGTCAGGTATCTCAAAGGATTGAAAGGAGATAGACTATACCGAGTTGGAGAGTCGAGTGAGGTTCCATCGAGGTTTCGGTCCGAGGCTCTGTCATTACATCAAAATAAAATTACAAGTTAACATATAAATGAAATTAGAAAATCCTATATATGCAGCTTTCCTTGACTCTTGGCTCGAGTTTTATCACCCTATTCTTCAGGCGGGCTCCTGACTTGCAATTTCTTTTGACTTGTTGCTTAGTTTTCAATTGCTTCACTTTGTTGCTCAACTTTCATTTATTCGCCCTACTCTTCAGGCGGGCTTCTGAATTTCCATTTTTGTTTTTCAATTTCATCACCTTGTTCTTCGGCGGGTTCCTCGCTTGCAATTTCTTCAATTTCCCATTTCATCATCCTGTTCTTCAGGTGGGCTCCTGACTTATAATTTTCTCACCCTGTTCTTCAGGCGGGCTCCTAAAACCAGAATCAAAACTAGAACGACAATTTTCCCAAACAAAGATTATAATAAAGAAGGATTTCATCATTTTTTGAAAGTAATGTTCCATTTTCTCGGAGAGTCCTAAATAGAAAGTAAATTCCTATTTTTCAGGAGGGTCCTGAACAGAAAGTAAAATTCCATTTTCCAGGAGAGTCCTAAACATAAAGTAAATCCCATTTTTTAGGAGGGTCCTAAGCAGAAAGTAAATCCCATTTTCCAGGAAGATCCTGATCAGAAAGTAAAGCCCTATTTTTCTGGAGGGTCCTGAACAGAAAGTAAAATCACATTTTCCAGGAGAGTCCTGACATAAAGTAAAATCCCATTTTCCAGGAGGGTCCTGAACGAAAAGTAAAATCCCATTTTTCAGGAGGGTCCTGAACAGAAAGCAAAATCCATTTTTCAGGAGGGTCCTGAACATAAAGTAAATCCCATGGATGTGCTTTTCCCATGGTAACTGAATTAAGTGAAGCGAATTTTCCCCTGTTTCAACAAAGGAAATTTGTCAGTTAAAAACTTAGTGGTGGCTTGCAGCACTTGGCTTCCCAGGCATCTGCTCCAATAGTTGTTCCTTTCATCTTTGTTTTAAATCGCTGACACTTGCCCCTGTCTTGTCATGTTATTGACCCAGATCCAGATAGAGGGAAATGAGTTCTGACTCAAACAATGACTTTCCATTTCACCATACCTCTGAGATGCACCCTTTTAAAATTTGAATACTCCTACGAATCCAGCAGCCTGTTGGTTGATAGACTTCCTTTTCTTTGTGTTGAATTATGATTATATTTCTTTCATGTGCTGTTCCTTGGATTTTTCTCATACAATTGGAAAGACTAGTAGCAAGTTTTGAAATCCTTTCTCGCTTGTTTTGACATAGACTTGACATAAAGTGTAAAGAAATGATGGTGACTTTTATTTTGATAAATGACATAAAAAGACAAAAATATGAATATGTAAATGAAAGAAAAGGGCAATGTCCCTTTTCAAAAAATAAAACTTATCTGAATACGGCAACCAACTCCAATGAGTATGACATGCATTTTGGATAAAGCTGCCTGATCTTCCTAACCAAACTCCTATTTGTTGTTGATTTTGTGCCTTTGCCTCTGAGTTTCTTCTTCAAACCCATTGGACTTGTACACCCCATTCAATTGACGACATCTTGCTAGATTTTTGTCAACAAGCTCTTTTCTGACTCTCTAATTTTCATTTCTGTCCTGATTCCTTACGCTGAGGAAGACAAGTAGTTCCCAAAATGCGTCATCACATCCATTGTATGCTTAGCCTTAATATTCTTTAAGATTGATTTGAAGGTTTTTCTTTGGTTGTTACTTGGATTTTGGATAGGGTTAAAAGAAAGGATGTCATAAGGCCCAAACGACACTTGATGTAGGGTAGGACTTACAGCTTTTGGAATTGACTCAAACTACAAGAATTAACTCATGCCCCAGTTTTGTTGACTAAGTGTCTCTAAAATCTTTATTTGGTTAGACCGAGCCCTGAATAGGGCAGCCTACGTATCTCACTCCCGCGAGAGGAAAATCAGGTCGCACGTAGTTCCATCAGCTTGTTCTTTGTTTTGATTTAATTTTTTTCTACTTTTTTTTCTTTTATTTTCAAACTCTTTCTTTTATTCTTATTTTCCTGACATTTATCTTTGACTCTATTTTGAATCCAAAAGAGGGATATGAAAGAAAAATAGAACTAAGCTCAAACGGGGTAAACAAAGAATGACACAATGTTTGGATAGCAGAATAAAATGCCTTCATCATATCAATCTTCAAAAATGCAGGTACTAAACATGCAATAGAATCAACAAAGGATAAAATATCTTACATAAATATCGTTTGACCGCATCAGCATTGATAGCCATTTCTACCACTTTGCCTTTAATATCTGTCAAATATAAGGTTCCATTGGGCAACACTTTTTTCACAATAAAGGGACCTTGCCAATTTGGGGAGAACTTTCCTTTATCTTCAACTTGATGAGGAAGGATACACTTCAATACCAACTGACCAACTTCAAAATGCCTGGGGCGTACCTTTTTGTTATACGCTCAAGCCATTCTTTTCTGATACAATTGACCATGACATACCGATGTTAATCTTTTTCCATCAATCAAGCTCAACTGTTCCAATCGTGTTTTGACCCACTCATCATCATCAATCTCTGCTTCTATAATAAATCAAAGAGAGGGAATTTCAACTTCTGCGGGAATGACTTCTTCTGTCCCATACACCAACAAATATGGAGTTGCCCCTATTGAAGTGCGAACAGTAGTACGATAACCTAGCAATACAAATGACAACTTCTCGTGCCATTTTCTGGATCTTTGTACCCTTTGCCGCAGTATCTTCTTGATATTCTTATTGGCGGCTTCCACAACGCCATGTGCCTATGGACGATATGGAGTGGAATTTTGATGTGCGATCATAAAATATTGTCATACTTTTTGCATCAAATAACTGTTGAGATTGGCAGTGTTGTCTGTAATGATCATCTTCGGAATTCCAAACCTACAAATGATGTTGGCATGAATAAAATCCAGCATCGCTTTCTTTGTTACTGACTTGAAAGTTACTGTTTCTACCCACTTTGTGAAGTAATCAATGGCCACCAACATGAATCTATGCTCATTTGACGGTTTTGGCTCAATCGGTCCAATCACGTTCATTCCCCAAGATACAAAAGACCATGGAGCAGACATTGCGTGTAATTCAGCGGGAGGAGAATGTATCAGATCACCGTGTACCTAACATTGATGATATTTTCGAACAAAATGAATAGAATCCCTCTCCATAGTAAGCCAATAATAACCTGCTCTAAGAATATTCTTTGACAAGACATAATCGTTTATATGAGGCCCACATACCATGATTGCCAAAGCTTCTTTTGCATCTACACACCTCAAAAGTCCCAGATCCGGGGTTCTCTTGTATAAGACTCCACCACTTAAGAAAAATCCACTAGCCAAATGCCTAAGGGTCCTTTTTTTTTATCATTGGTGGCATGTTTTGGGTATTCTCCCGATTGGATGTATCGCTTGATATCAAAGAACCAAAGTTCTCCATCGAGCTCTTCTTCAACCGCATTACAGTAAGAAATTTGATCACGACTCTGTATATGTACTGGATCGATGTAGGCTTTATTAGGATGTTAGAGCATTGAAGACAAAGTGGCTAAAGCATCAGCAGTCTCATTACGAATCCTTGGAATATGCCTAAATTTTATTGACACAAACCATTGACATAGCTCCTGTAAGCATTGTCGATACGGTATAAGCTTCAAATATCGCGTCTCTCAATCGCCTTGAATTTGATGGATGAGCAAATCTGAATCCCCTAACACTAATAGTTCCTGGACTCTCATATCAATAGCTAACCTCAAACCAAGAATGCACGCTTCGTACTCCACCATGTTATTGGTATAATAAAATCGAAGTTGCGTTGTTACCAGGAAATGTTGCCCCAATTCAGAGATAAGAACCACCTCTATTTCGACTCCATCGAAGAACAACTTCCAACCTGGATTAGCATCTATAATGACTTCATCAACACACAACACCTCTTCATCTGGAAAATATGTCTTTAATGGCTCATACTCTTCATCAATGGGATTCTTAGCAAGATGGTCTGCTAAGGCTTGAAATTTCATGGCGGTTTGAGTCACATATACAATGTTGAACTCGATAAGCAATATTTGACACTTTGCCAATCGACCTGTTAGCATAGGATTCTGAAAGATATACTTCAAAGAATCCGTGCAACAGATGAGATAAGTAATATAGGATGAGAGATAATGCTTCAACTTCTGTGCTACCCAAGTTAGGGCACAACACTTCCTTTCAAGAAGAGTATACCTGGCCTCATATGCGGTGAACTTCTTGCTAAGATAATAAATAGCCTACTCCTTTTTGCCTGTGATGTCATGTTGACCCAGGATACAACCGAAAGAATTGTTCATGACCGATAAATATAAGATCAAAGGCCTACCAGGCTTCGTTGGTACCACCATGGGAGGATTTGGTAGATATCTTTTGATTTTGTCGAACGTTTCCTGACATTCTTCAGTCTACTCAACCGCAACACTCTTCTTCACTAACTTGAAAATAAGCTCACACGTGGTTGTGAGTTGAGCAATAAACCTGCTGATGTAGTTCAGTCTACCAAGCAAATTCATCACCTCTGTTCTACTCTTAGGCGACAGCAGATCCTGAATGGCTTTGATCTTCGAAGGATCTAATTCAATACCCTGACGGCTGACTACAAACCCCAACAGCTTTTCGGATGGAACTCCAAATACACATTTTTCTGGATTGAGCTTGAGATTATACCTGCGAAGCCACTCAAAGAAATTTTTTAAATCTTTAACATGGTCAACCTGACTCTTTGATTTAATAATCATATCATCTAGATAGACTTCAATCTCCTTATGCATCATATCATGAAACATAGTGGTCATGGCTCTCATGTATGTTGCTTCAACATTCTTCAAACTAAAAGGCATCTCTCGATAGTAATAAGTCCCCTATAGTGTGATAAAAGACGTCTTTTCTGCATCTTCATCATCCATAATGATCTGGTGGTATCCGGTATAGCAATCCACAAAAGAGGCAACCTCATGTTTAGCATAATTATCCAGCAAAATATGGATGTTGGGCAACAAAAAATCATCATTCGAACTTGCTCTGTTCAAATCATGGTAATCAACACATACTCGAATTTTGTTATCTTTCTTTGGAGAGGAACAACATTGGATAACAATGTAGGATAACGAGCCACTCGAATGACTTTGGCCTCAAGTTGTTTCATGATTTTCTCTTTGATTTTGATACTTACATCAGTTTTAAACTTACTTAACTTTTGTTTGACAGGGAAAAGGCAGGATCAGTTGGCAATTTATGAGCCACTAATTCAGTGCTTAAACCAGGTATATCATCATAAGACCATGCAAAAACATCCTTATAATCAATTAATGCTTGAATCATTCCATCTTTTAGCTGTGACAAAGCATGTAGACTGATTTTAGTTTCCCTAACATCTTCTTGATTCCCTAGATTAATTGGCTCAGTTTCATTCAAATTAGAATTTGGCTTGTCTTCAAACTGTTCCAACTCTTTGCTTATTTCCTCTAGTGCCTCTTCTTCATCATATTCCCCTTCTTGCTTCATTATATCTTGATTAGTCTGGATTTTAAGATCAGGCTGAAAATTTTGCATGCATGTCATGTCATTAGAATCAGCATAAAGAGAACTATATAAAGAAAAAGGACAAAAATAAAATATATTAGACACAAAATAAGGGGACATTGCATTTCATTAAAAGGGAAAGATAGAAAGGTTTAAACACAAATGAAAATAGAATGTAAATAAGATAAATTCCGAATAACAACCCTGTAATAACTCGGATAAATAGAAAGAAAAATAAAATGAACTACCAAAACTGCCTCCTGACGGGGAGAGGAGTGACTTCGCAATTATTGAGCTGGACCTTAGGACCTATGAACTGGACGTCTGCCTTACTGGTACCCTCTCCTACTTCAACCATGTCAAAATTAATCAATAGGTTCTGGAAGTCATCAACCAATTCAGCTTCAAATTCTACAGGCTTTATGGCATCGCTCTTGACAAATGACTCACTGAGTAGCGGCATTGGGCGAGAGAGTGAACATGTTTCCTTTTTCCTTCCCTTGGCCTTCTTCAAATCTTCAGTCGTAGGTTTAAATCCCAGACCAAAAGTGCCCATATTCACTCTCAGACATATGGGATGAAAGATACCGTGCAGACACACTCCCAAACCCTTCCCTGGCACAAATCCATATTTCAAAAGCTCACTCACCATCATGATAGAAGCAGAAGAAAATTATGGTCCCAGAATAACTTGTCCTTCAAGTATACGATCTACTAGCACTATATCAAAAGTTTGATAGAAAAATGTCTCATCTACATTGTTTGCTTCAATTAGAGACAAGGGAGAATCTTCGTAGGCGGACAAATCCCCTTCACCATGAATAACCACTTCTTGCCTGTCATGCTCAAACTTAATTATCTGGTGCAGTGTAGATGCAACCGCCTTGGCCTTGTGGATCCATGGTCTTTCCAACAACAGATTGTAAGAGAAGTCGATATTCAGCACTTAAAACTCTATGGTAAATTCAACAGGCCCTATAACCAACATTAGTTCTATTTCACCAATGGAGTTAGATTTTGCTCTATTGAAAGCCCTGACACATACATTGTTGGGCCTGATCCTCTCAACACCAATATTCAACTTCTACAAAGTGGAAATAGGGTAAATATTTGTACCTGAACCTCTATCAATCATGACATGAGTGATGTAGAAATCTTTGTTACTTCACTTTAATGTAAAGACCCCGGTTATACCCCGTACCTTTAACAGGTAATTCGTCATCAGAGAAGCTGATCTGATTAACCTCAAAGATTTTTCCGACCATTTTCTCAAGCTGATTTACTATAACCTACCTAGGAACATATGCTTCATTTAATACCATCAATATAATATCACGATGTTCCTTGGAATGCAACAACAACAATAAGAGGAAAATTTGAGCAGGGGTCTTCTTCAACTGATCTATTATTGAATACTCCGGGAATTTCATCTTTTTAAAAAATTCTTCGGCTTCTTCTTCAGTGACAGGTTTTTTGATAGATGAAGGCCCACTCACAATTGTTTTGGGCTTCCTTAAACCTTCAGGCACAAAAAATCTTCCTGATCAAGTCAAATTTCCTACCTCATCTACCTCTTCCACGACTTCCTTCCCCTGATAAGTCATCCCAGTCTGCTTATAGTTCCAGGGGACCTTTTTTGTATCAACTATCAGAGGTTGGGTCACCGATTTGATGACAATAGGCACTGCCAGTGCTCCTTTCCCGCCAAGATAGGCTTACCCGGAGCTCCTACCACCGTCAACTTAGGTTTATCCTGACTTAAATCAACATATCTTCTGGCACCTTGCACCATGATCATGGGTTTATTTGTGCTTTCTTGGGATTTATCTTATCCCATTCCTTCCTGGCTAAATGACATTGCTTTCAACGACTCTGCCATATTCAGCAATTTTTTCTCATTGGTCTGTATTTTGGCAATAGGCTTATAACATCTTGACGAATCTTTCTACTCATATATCAATTCTAACATATTAGTTTTAGTATGGGTTGGCAATGAATTCTGGTTAATATTTGGAACTTTTGGGGCCTGGCCCAGAATTTGATTTGCATCAATTAAATCTTGGACAACTCTCTTCAAATGTCAGTATTTCTCGATATCGTGCCCCGGCATATCAAAACAATACAAATATCTTAACGAATAATCAAGATTTATTAGAGGTGGATTTGAAAGCCTTTCTTGAATTGCGCTCAAGACCTTTAACTTTCTCAACCTATCAAACAGACTGGCATACGACTCCCCGAGAGGTGTGAACTGATTCTTAGATACCTTCTCTTTCCTATACTCGGGCCTAGGTTGGAAAACAGGTTTGGAGGGGTTTCGGTAATTTGGAGGAGCTGAAGGATGATTTTGAGGAGCTTGCCACGCCATTGTGGGTAAGAAAGGGTTTGAGAATATGGATGTGCGCTATATACCAGGAACGGGGGTGGTGGAATTAAATATGGTGGGTTTTGTGGGGGATAGTAATGATGGGAAAGAATATATGGAGCTTGGGCATAGGCTTGGGCTTGGGGTTGGTAATAGGGGTGAGGCGGTCTTTTGGGATAGGAATGGGATCCAGCTACAACGGTCTCCATGTCCTCTTTCTTCTTTTACCTCCAAAAGTTCCAGAGCCACCTTGAATTGCTTGGGTGGTGGCCTTTAATGCGAAAAAACTCACAATCCGTCCAGTCTTGATTTCGTCCTCTATCATCTCTCCCATTTTTAAGACTTTAATAAATGACTTTCCCATCGCTGGAAGTAAATGTTGAAAATAGGTCTCATCCTGTGCCTGAATAAAGACCTCTACCAACTAACTCTCCTTCATTGGAGGTTTTACCCTTGCGGCCTGTTCACGCCATCTTATCGTGTATTCTCGAAAGCTTTCAGTACTTTTCTTCTTTATGTTGACCAGGTATTTTTCATCAGGAACCAGATAGATGTTATATTGAAAATATTGTACAAATTCATTAGCTAGGTCATCCCAGTTGTTCCAATTGTCAATATCCTGATCGACGAACCATTCTGAAGCCAGACCGGAAAGACTCTCACCAAAGAAAGCCATAAGCAACTCTTCTCTCCCCCCTGCAACCCTCAATTGGTTATAATAGCATCTCAAATGCGCCACGGGATCACCGTGCCCTGCGTACTTCTCAAATTTGGGCATTTTAAAACCAAAGGGAAGGTTAACGTCGGTAACATGTAGAGATATCTATGGGAAACACTCTTATAACCCCTATTTCTTGTAAATTCCTCATGGCCTGTTCCAAACTTTTCAATTTCCGCGCCATGACTTCTTGTTCCTCCGTTGCAACAGGCTTCTCTGTATCAAATAGAAATGCAGGTGGCTGAGTATACCAATATGGTTCATTCATCTTCAAAGTAGGTTCTGGGGAATAATACTGATTATCTGAAACCTTCAATACCAACTCACTATTAGACTAAGGGAGTACTATAGTCGGATGCACAATATAGGCGGGATCTTTAGGTGGTGGCGGATCCACAGACACAGGCTTTGCTGGTGGCGCCGGTGGATTCAGGGGCCTTGGTTGAGGAACTGTCAGGGTCACACTAAAAGTGCCTGGGTAATATTCTCGCGGAGTGAATCCTGGTGCGTGCTCCGGTGACTCAATAGGAACAGAGAATTGTACCTGAGAGAGCAGTGGGAAATTGGGGATGTTCCCAAGATCTTCAGTGAGTAGAGGAGGAGGCATGCCACTAGCCCATGCTCGCTGCAGATCTAGCAATTATTGTCTAAGTCTCAATACCTCATCATTGCATTCTGAACTTTCTTACCTGGGATCCTGATCTGGGCCAATGAGTGGATTTTCAATCTCCCTACTAGCTAGTGAAGTACGAGTGACTAGCCAGAGTGCTGCAAACCAACCACTTATCTGAAAGAACATGCTCATCAAAGACAAAACCCATTAGGATTAGGTCACACAACAAGCATGGGAATCACATTTGTAAAATTGTCCTAGATTCATGCGTATTTCTACCAACCTTTGAGAGTAGCAAGGTCATTTTAACATCATCCCAATCTTTTTCCTACACCCATTTGCTTCTTTACTCCAATCACATCTCTTTTTTTTTTTCTTCTCTTTTTTTATTTCTTTCGCCACCACTTCTCTCATCTCTCTCGTCAATCCCTTTTTTATCCTTTTTCCCTTCTCTCATTATTCTTTCTTTCTTTTTCTCTCTCTCTATCTCTCTTTTTATCATTCTTTATGACTTTTTTTTCCTTAAAATAAAAGAAAAATAATGAAAAACCAAGAAACAAAATGATTAGATCGAACCCAAAAGTAGGTTGCTTACGTATCATGTTGTACATGAATTAGATCTTGAATAGTTAGGGAAGCGCATGCATAACTACCACAAAGTTGAAGTTTTTTTTTTGACAAAAAATAAACAAAAGAAAGAACAACGCAACGTCACAACATTTCATAAAAAAACTAAAATCGACTTCGAATATAAGGCAACCTTAACACTAATCAACAAAGACTAAACAACACTCTAAACCCACAGGACAACATGCGTGACATTCCTAATGAAGACCCTAAAGTTAAAACAAACTCTACACAAACTCAACAAAGACATAACAATACAATGAAATAAAAATAAAAGACTCAAACTAAGAGAAGAAGTGCCCCTTCAAACTGCTGCACCACGTGACGACCCTGGCTGAGATGGACCTGTCTGTGAAACTCTTGCCTTACCAGTCAAATTTTGCAACATACCCTGCAATGAAGCCTTGATATTCGGGAGAAAGCTCCTATCACGTGTTGCTGCCTCTTGGGGAGTGCACCTGAAAAGACTGTTCTAGCACCCTTCCACAGTTATGAGCAACCCTGATAATTGAACTCTCAACGTCTCTACCTTGGCTCCCGTACTTTCATCCTGACGGTTATCAACTATACATTCTTCTTGTATTATCCCTCTAAGTTGTGATAGTAACGGCCTACTGATACCCCGAGGAATGGATTGTAGCCAAATTCCATATCTTGAAGTGTATTCTAGATTATCTAAACCTTCCTTGAGGGTATTCACGCCCTGCCACATTGCTTTATCCCAGAGTTTCTCGTATTTAATCTCATCCCTAGCTTGGTCTCTAAAATACTCAACATCTATTTGGAGGTCCATTAACATTGGAACATCTTGCAATCTGCCCAACTGACGCATTACCCTAAGAGGAGTGTACAGTCGAGTACAATTAAGCCCCAACAGAACTAGAAAGAGTTGCATGATACATCCAACCAAGATTTTTTTCGGTCGAAGCAAAAAATAGGTCCACAGAACATTATCATCTATTCTTGATTTGAGAAATTCAATCCAAGCCTCGACTCCCACTGGCAATGAGAATTTGTCAAAGAGCATTCTTTCTTCCATGGCTTTCACTCGATCGGAGAGGTAATGGTCAATGACATTTGATTTTATCAAAGATGGAGCATGGAAATTCTCCATCATCCATAGTTGCAACACTAGATTACTTCCTTCGAAGAACCGCATCCCCCCTTTTATTTTAGTTAAGGCCTTATATATCTCTACTAAAATCATAGGCACTAGAGTAACCTTGCCCCCTTGATCCTTATGAAATAAGGCCATCGCTACAGATTGCAATCGAGTATTAATACATCTTTCGTCTTGTGGAAACACTAAAGTACCTAACAAAGCGAGAGCAAAGATTTCAAGACACTTTCTTTCCCATTTCTTCTTAGTTATATAAAATTCATCCCAAAAATAATCAAAACCTCCCAATGATCCGAATCAAGCGAACAAGTAATCTAGGGAAATCCATGATTAATTAAGACATCCCAAAAGCATATTCTTACTCTTTAAACCACAATGCTGAAGAAAGCTCGAGCCAGTATGATTATGGGCTGAATCATTTTTAGAACGATATAAGACAACCGACACAGACCATATATTTCTGCCAGAGTAGGCATCATCTCAGATTTTCCGAACCTAAACACTAAACTACTAGGATCCCAAAAAGTTGACGCTGCCTCTATCAGATCTGGACAGGGCGTAAGACTTAAAAGGGTTGTAAGATTACCCAACACTATCTGTAGCTCATGCTGCTCAGCATAGTTGAACGTACCCCACCACCTGACTAGCTTTTTAAGGACTTTAGAAACCATTCAAACTCTAGACCTCGTGGTTGGGTCCATCCTGAAATAACATATAGGACATTAACTTAACAAGCAATTCAATTAAAGCAAAAGATTCCTAACCCTTGGGATTTTGACACAAATATATGTCGAAGGGACAGACCACTTATGACTCTAAATCACTGAATAGTTCCGCCAAATGAAATCAGCCTACTGGGCAAGGACCAATTAACAACACTAGATTACGAGAAGCAACACCCTAGGCTAAGATCAACACAAAGACCAAATATAAAATATTACCGAACCCATCGAGGGTTGCCTACATATCCCACCCCGAGGGAAGGGAATCAGGTATGCGTAGTTCGTCCAAATTGGACAATTAATGATTAACTGACAGACTGACCCTAACTTAAGAGACACAATCAAAGACAGACGAATAAAATCTTTTTGGGGTTTTAATTAGACACTTCAATAAAACTAACGCCAACAATCATGAAGGAAAAATCTTTTTGACATTTTTGATATATGAAATGTACAAAACTTCTACCATTTTTTTTCATTTTCTTTCATAAAAACTCCTAAAAATCTTTTTTTTGAAATTTTTGAATTATGAATGTTTGCTAAAGAAACAAAGAAAAATCTTTTTGATGTTTTTGTTTTTGGACAAATGAGTACAAAAGATAAAGATAAAAAAAATCTTTTTGAATTTTGAAAAACAAAGGCCATAAAGAACTCTAAAACTACGAAACTTTCTTTTTTGACTTATTTTTCTTTTTCATTTTTTTTCTTCAACACTTAATATTCTACACACTTTATTTCTATCACATGCTTTCCCAAAATCAGTTCGTCAAGTGACCACGTTACCCTCAGAGGTGCAACATTTAGTACGTAGAGATGTCTCAGAGGTGAGTCTCCTACAAAGGGCCATGTGGGTCCCGCAGGTCTTAATATGATGCAAATAAGTATGTCCTAAAAGGTGACCTACGTTGGGGTTCACTAACAAGGCTATTCGGGGGTGCATATGGTCAATAGTGGCTGTGAGAGCTTTCCACCCACTCCATAACACCGACGGTTTCCCCTCCTAAGATAAGAGTGACTCAACTTGAGGTTGTGTACAACACGTGTAATACAGACTTGTTGCAGAAAGAATGACTCGGGTTATGCACATGATGTCAGATATAAAGCAGTAACACATAAGGTAAAAATATAAACAAAGAGCACGTAGGCGCTCAACAATGATAAAACAATAACACAAAATAGCAAACACAATGTCTATACACTCATAATGCCAAACAAAGCTGATACAACTTCAAAAATAAGCTCGAATTCTGAAAAAGATCCCCCACAGAGTCGCCAGAGCTGTCACACCCCTTTTTTATTTTGAAAAATATTTGATTTTAAGTTTGAAAGGGTTTTTATTATCAAAGTGACAAAAGATGAAAATTTGTTTCGAAAAAGGATTATTTACAATTTTTATTCAGAGTCGCCACTTGGCATAATCCAGTGTGCCAAGTCACCTTTAGAAAATTCTTTTCAAAACTGTTTGACTTTTTGAAACTGGTTTGCGAACAAAGATTCTGGCTAAGGAATTCTGTTGACCGAGGGGAAGGTGTTAGGCACCCCTCGATCCCGTGTTTTGACCACGGTGTCTTGACGGAACGTATCAGCTAATTTTGACACTACAAATGTATAAACCACACAAAACATACAAAACAAAGCAAGCAAGCCAAACCAAACAATCCTAAATTTAGTGTCCAGTCCAATTATACAGTCCGAAATAAAAAATGCAAAAAATATGAAACCTATTCTAAACTAGACCTAGACTAAGCTCCAATGCTTTACCCGATGCCTTAGGCCTTGATCACGAACCTCCTTCGAAGACACAATACATCAGGGCATTCCCCGGTGAATGAATATATGAAATCTCGGGGCATTCTCTGGCCAAATGAATACACTTGAATCAAATACGATCAACTAAAAAGAAACATTCTCACACACATTCAAACATTCAACCAAACAAAAGTTGTAAGTTAGCCTACCCGAACCTACAGTTGCCTATCTGTTTCAACATATCATAATTCTATCGGATTCCAATAATATTCATGCCTATTTTGGATTAAACAAACAATAATACTAAACCAAAATTGATCCATATTCGTCCATCTTTATCAACTTCTCAATTCCACCCCATCTAGCTTCTTTTTATCAATCACACCATCAAAATTACTCCAATTCGTCCCACATATCACCAAAATTATATCATCAAACACATAATCGTAATGTCATAACATCAACAAAATCCAACAGACATGATCACACCATACATAATCACTACTAATTCAACAAATGAAGAAAAAGAAAGCAGGTTAGAGAAATGGACCTCAATAGAACTTCATTTCGTTAATAATAAAGAAATCCGAAACCAAAATCCTCGAATGGGAACCTTAACAATGAACAAACCAAACCCGGTATCAAAAATAATAACTGGACAGCTCAAAACCAGTGAAGAAAAACTCTTAATACTGAATCCAAATCATGAATGTTGACATGATTTGAACACGAAAAATCTGAGGATTGAAATCGCCGACGAAACTCCAAAATACATGAACCTAAAAACTCAATGACAGAAAACTAAAAATCCGTACAATCCGAGCTTCAGCGAGCTAACAGTAGCAAAACCCAACGGGAAAAGGAAGATTTTGGCGACCTTGATATTTTCAGCCAAATTTAGCTAGAAACTAATGAAATACGGAGAATATTTTGGGGATTTTAGACTAGACTCATTGAACAGACGAATTGGACACCGATGATGCCGATTTCGGCGCAGATATCACCGTACAAACGCAAAAAAGAATTAGTTTTCTTGCCACTTTCCAGTTTCTTTGCCGGATCTCCCTCAAATAAACTTTTTACTCTCGTTTTTCTTTGTTGTGTATGGGTGAGGATGTTTTCTGGTGGGCTATGAATGTGCGTGTGCACCCTTTTTCTGTGTGTGAATTATGTAGAGAAGAAGATGTGCATGTGTGATGATGGAGGACCCCTGTATGCGTCTTCAGTGAGGGAGTATATTCTAATGGTGAGGTTCGTATGTTTGTATATATACACCCCCTTTCTTTTTGAAAAAGAAATATGGGGGGGGGGGGGTTAAGGGGTAAGGGTAGAGGTGTGGGGTGGTGTGATGGAGGTGTTAAAAGTTTATTATTTTTTGTCCTTTTGTGAAAGAATTATTACACGGGTGAGGACACATGATAAGACGAAAGTAAAAATGGATAAATTGGATTTTCGGGAGGGACAAAATTAGGTGTCTACGCATAACATGCATTGTATGATTTATTTGATATTATACATTTAGGGAGTTTTCATATTGTATAAAGTGACATTATACATCTGAATAGCTGATATGTCATACATGTTTTTAAGGTGAACAAGTTTAATATGCAACATTATACATTACTGCATCTCAAACATGTGTAACTTTATGTGTAATTATTGTATGATTTTATTTTTTTCAGGGCATGAAATACCGTATAGACAAAGGCCCGGGCATCCTTTACATATTTTGAGCTCATGCAACCGTGGTTTTGCTGAAGACTTAAAGTCTTATTTTGGATAAGATGTTTTAGGGGCATTTAGAAATACTTTATTTGGGATTTTTCTTGACCTTCCACAGTGCAACTGGATTGGGCAGATTTCAAAATATATTCTTATGCTAGAAATCCAATAGGATATTAAGGACGAGATTCATGTGTGTGTGCAGGGGAAGATTTTGAAATTTACCAAGCTTGAGTTTGCCATTATCACCGGCCTTAAATACGCTGGTGATATTGATGAGTTTATGTATACTTCATCATCAAAATTTCCTTTGATGTCGAAGTATTTTCCTGAATATGGAGGTGGTATAACTAGGTCAAAAATGATAACACGTGTGAAGATGGGAAATTTCGAGAACTCTGAAGATGTTTTGAACCTTGAGATATTATATTTTGTTCATACATTCATGTTATCTCAGCATAAAGAAGCACCAATCAGTGTAGCTCACTTTCAGATGGTCAAGGATGGTTGGTACATATACTTTCCATGGGGGAAGATAACTTTTGAAAAGTTGATCAATTCATGGCGGCAAGATTTCAGAGTCGCAAAGCAGTTATATTCTTTGGGTGGAATGCCCCACGCTCTAAATGTCTGGATATTTGAGTGTTGCTCTGAGGTAGATAAGAAAAATACTTTGCGACAAAGAAACATCATCCCAAGAATACTTAACTGGTTTGTGGAGTGTACAAGGCCTAAGTATGAATCTTTTATGTCTGGCATGTTCAGTAAGGTAATTGTATAACATGTTAAGTATTTTTATTTTATACTCAATTTATCGAAGTTCTAATATTTAATTTTGAAATTAATTTTTCAGTGTTCTTTCAAGAATGACCAACCTACAAGCGAAGAAGTTTGCACGTTAGATTTGTCTTTCTCTGAAGATTCTATGCTTTTTGATCCAATATCTGCTGCTTCCACTTCTGTTGCTGCAATATTGAAAAGGTCAGGCGATGAAGATCAATCTCATGTTGTCACTGCAGATGACAACTATGATGATTTCACCACTAGACCTACTAAGGAATTTCTAAGAAAGGCTCGTTTGGCTACACCTTTATCAATTGAACAACCATCCAAAAGAAGAAAAATAGTTATATTTCAGAAAGTTAGTCCAGCTGCGACAAATGGACAGAAATCAACAAGTTCTCCTTCAGTACGTCATGTCTCTGGTATGTTTTCTAAAAAATAATAAGAATCAATAGATAAACTACAAATTCGTGTGTCTGATTTTAATCATTCTCATCAAGGAGAAATTGGTGTGTCTCCTGAGCGCGAACAACTCAAGTCTGTTCCTTCATCTTCCACAATGCCTGAAGGAACTCCTAAGTCTAATTTAGATATGACGCAGATAAAGAGTTATGTCAAAACATATGTAAGTTAATTTTCTTATTCACAAATTTTTATTTTTGTAAAACACTACTTGTTTCTAATATCTTATTGTTTATCTGTATGTTATAAGGTTGATAAACAAATTGTTGACCTGAAAACACTAATCTCCAATATACCTGTCGAGATCGTTAAAGCCTTGAAGAAAGAAGAGAATAAGAATCTCTGGTATAAAATAATATTTTGTTCAAATTTTTAATACTTTGAATAAATACTCATACATTAGTATTATTCATGATATATAGGAGGAGAAAATTGTTGATCAACAAGAAGGTGCAGAAGAAGACCAAAAAATAAATGACAGTGTTTATAAAAATGATTTGCCGGTAATTTTAATCAAAATTAAATTGGTGTGTTACCATAACTCTGTATAACTCCAACATCTTAACCTATTTTTGTTTGGTTCTTATACAATATGAAGATGAGGATAAGGGACCAGTCATTGAAATATCAAATAATGAACCATCAATACTTGTATCTTTGAAAACAGAGATCCAAGATTATGTCCACATCCATACTGAATGTCCAACAATAACTGAGGTTCAATTCGAATAGAAGTTTGTTATACATTCACAACCATGCATAATAGATATCAAATTATAAAAAAACATTTTCAATCACGATTATATAAATTTGATTAAACATACAGACATCCACTTGTCAATTATTTGTAGGATGAGCACATAACTGATAAAGAAGAGGGACATGAAGAAGAATCGGAAAACACACACATTAATGATATGAAATATATATCGGTACATTTTTGTCTCTCCTGTTGGTTTGTTCTTGGATGAATATCAATATATTAAAATGCTTTATTTGGAGGCTGTTACAGTATTATTATACATACATTTGAATGTATAATGATATGTTATACATTATTAATACTAATAATCTATTTGAGAAAATGACTGTTCTTTATGAATATTCTCATACATATCTATGTTACTTTGAATTATTTATGTAGTAACATTTATCAATCACCTAACAACTCAAAATAAATATGAATACATTCATACGCACTCCTTACAAACAACAATTGCAAATCACTGTTATAAATTTTTTTTCCTGTTCAATTATGTCTTACTTTGATTAAATGTTCAGGCCTTTTAATTATCACTTTATTTAGGCTGAGCTTATTCCTGATAAAGAGCAAGCTGGTCTTGAAGATTTGGAAAAAGAGCATGGTCCTGTGATGGTATATTTGTTGTTATTTTATTAAAATTATCTACATAAACTTACCAGATATGGTACATTTGTTGTTATGTATTGTACAATAATAATATTTGTCTTTATGAAATTTTGATGATGACGACTATTTGACAGGATATGAACTCAATCCACTAAATTACAGTGGATTATGTATAATTTGCATCGTAATACTATCTTATTTTGAGGTTGTTTCTATTTCATTATACATTCATTTGAATGTATAACATTATGTTATACATTAAATCAGCATATAACAGATACATTTGCATTTTTTATAGATATGAATTTCAAATCACTGGTACATATTTTTTTCATTCAATTACGTATCACTTTGACTAAGCTTTCATACATGATGATTGTTACTAAATATAGGATGAGCATAACGCCACAACAGAAGCAGGTTGTAATGAAGAATTGAACATTAAGCATAGCCCTGATATGAAACATTCAATGATATTTCTTTGGTTGTTCATGTTGTTTTTTAACTCAAAACTTACATACTTATACATTCACATCCATGCCTAATAGATATCAAATTATATAAAAAGCTTTTCATTCACCATTGTATGACTTTTCAAATCACTATTATAATTTTTTTTCCATTTAACTATGTCTTAATTTTTAAATAAATGTTCCAACATTCTAATTAACTCTTAATTTAGGATGAGCTTATGCCCGATAAAGAGAAAGCTAGTGTCGAAGATTTGGAAAAAGAGCACAGTCCTGTGATGATATATTTGTTGTCATTTTCAATTTTAATCCCGATGGTTTAACACTTCAAATCTAAATACATAAACTTACGAGATATTACTGTTAAAAAGGGATCATAATATTCCTATATGCATATCTCAATTTTTGGATTTTCATTCCACAACGATTTATTTTTGTGTTGTTACTTCGTATTATGCACTTCTAATATTGATCTTTATTAATTTTAGCTCATGAGGAATATTTAACAGTAGATGAATTGATTAGACCCAAGTATTGTGGATTATTTATAATGTGCATTGCAATACTATCCTAATTTGGGGATGTTCCATCTTCATTATACTTTCACATGAATGTATAACAGTTTATTATACATTCATACAGAGTATC
This sequence comes from Capsicum annuum, assembly GCF_002878395.1. Lineage (NCBI taxonomy): Eukaryota > Viridiplantae > Streptophyta > Magnoliopsida > Solanales > Solanaceae > Capsicum > Capsicum annuum. The sequence goes on from NC_061111.1 coordinate 10,567,029, forward strand.
ATACATTCATATTCAATTTTTATATACATAGATTTCAAATCACCGTTACATATTTATTTTCTTACATAATGATTTTTATTTAAAATAGGATGAGAATATTGTCGCAAAAGAAGCAACTTGTTCTTAAGAATTGAACAAACATCATGGTATTGATGTGAAAAATTTGCAGGTATTTTTTTTGTAGTTCATGTTGTTTTTCACTCAAAATTTATCTACATAAATGTTTTTGTTGTTTAGGTAGAATTAACGTTATACATTAATATGTTTGCTTTTACACATAACACATCAATCTTATTTCTGTAGGATGATGTCGATGCCACAATAACGGAGTCTGTTCAAGACGCTGTAGACGCACTATTATTTAATTTGTCAACACTTTTGGATACAAAGAAATTCGATGTTGTTACACCAAATATAGTGACAGAAAGCTAGTGGTCACTTCCAGATAGTCAGATTTCACCGGATTTTTTGGATGCTCAAGTAAGGGAGATTGAAGCAGCAAAAGCATATGAAGCCAAAAAATTACCTGTAAAAAGAGATCGAAAAAAGTCAAAGATTTTTAGGTCATCATACATCACAAAATTTGGATCGAGCTCTAAAGATGAGGGCAATTCTGCTAATGAACAGAAGCAGATGTATGCTTTTGATGGTTGTACCATTTACGAAGAATTGCTAATTAATTGATCAGCGATTATTCACAGTAGCTTGAAATTGGGTTACTCAAATATCATGCTTCCAAGTAAGTTATTTAAATAATATTTCTAAATTATTGAGAATAGTTCAGAAGAATGAATCTTGGTGAAGTCTAATCCTTGTTTATGTTGCAGGAAACAAACAGACAATCACTATCTAAAAAATGCTCCAGGATTAGGTTATACTCTATTGGACTTTGTTGTTGCACAGACACTCAAAAAAAATTGGTTCTACTTAATGTCGCAACGCAACACATGTTGAAATAATAAGGTAAATTAAACTAAACTATATCATGCTTGTTTAAACTTTTACTAAAAATTTACTCATTGTTATAGAATACATATGTATCAAAATGTGATGTATAATCACATTTTATACATCTAATGGTAACAGATCATACATTCCTGTTCTTGACCACTACATAATAATATCTAAAACATATGACTTATAATCTGTTGAATGATTAAATATCATACATGTGATGTGATGTATAATCATATTTTTATACATGTTTTGTTAACAGATCATACATTCATGTTCATGAACAACACATAATAATAACTAAAACATATGCCTTAGAATCTGTTGTATGATTAAATATCATACATGTTGTGTGATGTATAATCACATTTTATAAATGTAATGGTAACAGATAATACATTCGAGTTCTTGAACAATACATAATAATAACTAAAACATATGTATTTTTCTTTCAGTGTTTAACATATTCTTACCATTTTTAACCTGTAGCACTTAGATGTGATATTCTACCACTTGAGAAAAAAATTAAAGTTGCAGCAATGTAATACATATAGTTATACGACAACCAGCTGCTTTTTCAAAACATATATCAAAAAGACAAACGAACGATATTTTCCTGCAGTTGAAATAGATCAGATATCCACGCAAGAAGACTACACAAAATCTGTTGTTGTGGCTTCAAATGAAATCGCTATAACAAATATAATTAATGAATTCTGCATTCCTGTGGGTTTACCATGCCATTTGATTGATGAGGTATATGTTTTCGTTAACTGTGGAAAAGAATATCACTGGATATTGGTTGTAATTGTTTTAAAGGAGAGAGTCATACTTGTGTATGACTCACTGTCAAGCAAAACGAAAAGTGAACCACCAACCGAAATACGAAAGTTAGCAGCCATGCTGCCTGCTTACTTGTCGGACAGTGATTTCTTTGAAAAGACTAAAAGAATTGATTGGTCTACACTTAAAGCGTACGAAGAAAAACTTGGTCTGCAAACTGGTGAGATAAGTCACGACCCATTTGATGTTGAATACGTCTAAAACATTCCACAACAAACGTCTGATAGTTTGTAAGTGACTATTACTTTTTAAATTTTTACATATATAATCATGCTAAATTAGTAACCGTATTAGTCTTTTATTTTATTATAAAATTAGAGACTGCGGGGTCTTTGTGGATGCATATGTAGAAGTATTGAGTGAAGGACAGCAAGTCTATTCATGTGAGTTTGTAGCTGCAACTCAACGTGCACGGTATGCTTCGTTACTATGGCATTACGGAGTGACGAAGGCAATGAAAGGTTATACGAGTGATCATGACGATCCTCCTAGACCAAAGAATACTTTTCTCCAATCACCTGATGAAAGTGCAATTATTACTTTAGAGTAGCACCTTCTAAAAATATTCTAATTGCTTTTTTAGTTGTTTATGGTAAACAGTTATATGCAGTAATGTTTTTTTGAATGTTGATTTTTAGGCACCATTATATGGATGGCAGTGTTTCTTCTACATACATTTACATTTACATAAACTTTATTGTACTGATTCTATATTGTTTGTTAATTAATTATTTTTTCAAACCTAATATTACTAACACTGTATACCAACAAATTACATATTAATGAATTATATATATGTAAAATATTGTATTTTTTTCAGCATTAAAGAAGTTAAAATTATATTATGAGTTAATTATACATTGAACAGGTATCAAATTATTTTTGATAAATTTATTAGATAACATCATACATGTTGACGTATTCAATAAAATTTAAGAAGAATAACAGTAGATCGTAAATTGTAAACAAACTTAATATATGAGCCATTAGACGTACTATTGATAAGAAAACAAGAATATTTTGTAATATCATACATACATCTTAATGTATAATTCATACTCATACACAAAATTGTTTACTTTATATTTCGCCAGTTCTTATGTTTTTTAAAAGCATTTACTTTAATACCATACATGTTGTTAATATATAATAGTATAGCAAACATAATATATATAAGATATGTTAATATTAAATGTATTATACATTATAACGACATATTAATACGTTACAATAATGAGCAGTAAAGTCACAAAATATGATATTTCAAAACTGTATTAATTGATTGCGAAAATGTCAAACATTAAGTAATAAAAAAATCATATAACAATTAAAAACATAAAATAAACTTCAACAAGCAAATCAACAAAAAACAAAACAAAATGATGTTATGTAGTTATAACCAAACTAACAATTAGCATTTAGAACAACAAAATAAAATCTTCAACTTTCTTTTGGGAAGAAATCGCACATCCTACGATTGTGGCCTACACGCCCGCATTTACCGCAATGATTTGAACTTGCAGTAAGTGATTCACTAGATTTCAAATTCCTTCCTTTTTTTGGCCTCCCAGGAGGTCTTTTATATTTGGGTGGAAAAACTTCTTCGGCATCAACAGATTCTGGAACAATTCAATCTTTCATGTATGGCATAGGAATTATGGGGAGTTCATACGTCTTGACAATGGTGTTTGGCCTGTACAATTCTGAGCAGTAACGTCCATACTCTTTTACATCAATATTTATACTCTTCAAAACAACAATTACGTGTACATATGAAATTTCATCAATTTGATACCGACAATAATTACGCGTGCCACGATCAATATCAACAATATACCTCCTTCCTGATTCATACACATAGCACAGATAACTACCAGCTGCCTTAACCTGTTTGCAATGAATAATTTTATACAGTTAAAAACATACAAATTAATAACAAATATAAAGGAGATTCAACTATCATAATACACACCGTCATCCGCAACGATTTAACTCCATTATCAGTTAGTATTTCTTGAAATCTTATCCCGAGCATTTTGTTTGTATAAGATGCAATTTCATTATTCTGACAATTCCATGCAGCGAATAGAATCCTAACTTCTTCAAGGAAACCTAAAATAGAAAGTACTCTAGCCTCTACCAAACAACCGTTAATACATTCAGCTATATTAGAGGTCACATTCTACCTCTATCAACGGGAGAGTGACATCGAGACCATTTATCATATTCAGTTTCTTCTAGATATTCCTTAACCTGTGGATCAACCTTTCCAACCTTTGACATAATGTAATCAAAATCTTCTTTTCTATAAGCTTTAGCCATTGAATAATACAGGTCACTAAGTCTGTCTTTGCTTTTTCTAAAATATTTACAAATATTTTTTCATAAATGCTAAATACATGCTAGATGGGGAACATTAGGATAAACAATACTCACACTTTTTATGATACTCTCGTTTCGATCCGATACAACACACATATTGTTCCATTTTTCAAATGCTTCTCTAAATATTTCAAATTATAATACCTGCAGCATCAAGAGTGCTCGCCGATACAAACGTTCCTTGATATGGCCCGCTTAAATGTGCACCATCTACAACTACTACTGGACGGCAAAATTTGAACCCCCTAATCATGGGATGTAATGCAATAAACAAGTATTTAAACTCGTTATCTAATGCCTTATGTATCCAAATGTATGATCCAGAATATACCTGGTTCAATGTATATATATAATGGGGCATTTTTCGATATCCATCAGCTAGTCCACCTCTAAGCATCACAATTGCCTTTTGTTTTGCCGGTCAATCCATCATGTAGTTAATATCAACACCGTAGACGACCTTCATCTCTTCAATTATGGCTGCAGGTATGTGTATTCTCTTGTAATTAATTAACTTTGGTGCAGTAAATTCATAGACAAAAGCTATTATTGCAACCAAATTATTCAGTACTCTATCACTCAGGTTGCAACTATGTCCCGAATCAAATGTCTTTATCATAAAGATTTTCGAATGATTCATCGAATACACCTTCATGACCCATTTGCAATCTTTGACACGGCAGTGTAACACATAGGTGTAGTTACATTTTAAAATGTGTTGTCAATTTATTAACATACATATAAAATCAATAATTTGAATTAAAATATCATAATTAAACTGTTACAGTTTTATTATACATTCAAATGAATGTATGATGGCATAATATACATTGTAAATATGCTCCATTTTGTGCAAACAACAAAAATCAGAAATTGAAGTCAACAATGAAACTCCATTAACAAAGGCTATTACAAATCAAAAACATCCTTTACAGCATCTACAAATAATAAATAATAATTTATTTCATACCTTTGTTTGTCAGATCATTTAGTATAGGTGTTAAAGCCATTCGATATTGCATATTTCGCCATAACCGATACCAAAGTTTGCTTATCCTTATAAAGCTGGTTAACTTTTATTTCAGTGTTCTTGCAATCAGTAATGAAATTATTAACTTTAAATTCTGGAATGTCTAATGAATACTGATTCTCTGTTTCAACAACAGTTAAAGCAACTGAATCAGATTCACTACCTTCAATACACATTACAGCTCCAGTTTCACTATAAAATTCGATATCCTTAATCGATTTGTTGAAAGTTATTATACAGAGCGGAAAATTTACAAGCCTAGAACATTGTTTCTTCAACTCAATATAAACCTTCACTCCATTATCATTTCTTATGATAATTGAAGAAGAATTACCATTAACGATGTATTTAACTTTAATTTTTTTTCGAACATCGTTAATACCCAATTCCATCACCATTGTCGCAATCAATTTCAAAAAGTTAATACTTTCTGAAACAACAATGACATCACTTTTGTATACTTTTAAACTTATTTTCGTCTCCCAAACACCAAAATGACGCAACAATATTGGAATGTTCATCTTTTTTTCTCACAAGAAATCACGAACAAAGATTTTTTTTTTCAGAATCCTAAATCAGAAAGAAGACAATTAGAAGTAATGTTTAAGAGTTTTCTTTTGAAATTCAAATTTCAGTTACTATTTTAACTCATATAATAATTAACATCAGGTTATTAAATGGCGTAATTTAAGGAGTAGGGAGATATTTACTGATCCCCAATCCCATGATTGTAGGCAAATCAGATTTATCCTACATTCGGCGAATGTATAACAACCATCCGAATGTATGACAATATTTTGCAAAATAGGGAGAGAAAAAATCTCAAGGGAGATTATGTAAATAGTTTCACTTTATGCGGTATATATGTGGTTTATACTAAAAAGACTTACTCCAATTCGCCCCACACCCACATAGCCTAAAATATGCACCGCTCCGCATAGTCTAAAATTTGCACCGCACTGCTCTATTGTCATCCCTAACTAGTTCTGTGGTTGAAAAAGTTTGAAGGTTGAACTAGATTTCAATGCAAAAATTAACGAGGTTATCCATCAAGTAGTTTCATGTTATATAGACAGCCTTCTAGTCTCGTAAAAAAGTATTAAAGTTTTTTGTTGCAGTTTGATGTTGTTTTTTGTGCAGCTAGCTTATTGACGTTTTTAATGCATTTTTTTAATGTAGTTTGGTATAATTTTTGGTGCAGTTTGGTGATAGTTCGATCTAATTTTTCTATGTAGTTTGGTGACTTTTTGAGTATTTTAGTGCTGTAATTTGATCAAGTTTGATGCAAACTGCTGTTTTTTTGTACTTTTAAGCTATTTTCTTACGAGAAAAATTTAAGAATAAGATGTCCAAAAGAGAAATAATTGAGAAATTAGTGATAGAGAAAATGTAATGGAAGTATATGAATTTCCGTTAGTATACACGGTTGTTTGTATAAGAATATCCAAAGATCAATATTAATAAACTTTTAGATAATATCCTATAGATAAGGGATTATTTATGCCCTTTTCTCTGTGCTACAATAAGACTCCCTTTCTTTCAAAATGAAAATTTTAGCAAAGGCTAATGTCAATAAACACAAGAAGATGCCTTTTCCTACTAGAGAAATGCAGGAATATGAAGCAACTTAAGCAAGCACATGGACAAGTAATCACATGTGGACTTGGGGAAAATAGCTTTGCGTTGAGTAGGCTATTGGCTTTCTGTTCTCATCCTAATCTTGGTAGTCCAGCTTATGGCTGGAAAATCCTTGAACAAACACAAGAACCCACAATTTGCATTTTCAATACAATGTGTAAAGCTTTCTTGCTTAAGGGTGAACTCAATAGAATCATAGGGATATACAAAAATATGTTGAAAATTGGGATGTACCCTGATAATTACACGCTCCCTTATGTGTTAAAAGCTTGTGCCAGAATGAAAAGTTGTCATCTTGGGGAGTTGGTTCATGGGCAAATCTTGAAATTGGGGTTCTTAATTGATATTTTTGTGGGTAATACTTTAATAGGATTTTACACTGCTTTTGACAATGTGGAAGCTGCAAGATTTGTTTTTCATGAGATTCCTTGCAGTTGTGTTGTTTCTTGGACTGTTTTGATTTCTGGGTATGCAAAAAGAGGGGATGTTTATGAAGCCAAACTAATTTTTGATGAATGTTTAGTGAAAGATAGAGGAGTTTGGGGCTCTATGATATCTGGTTATGTACAAAATAATTGTTTCAAAGAAGGGTTAAAATTGTTTAGGCAAATGCAAATGACTGGGATTGACCCTGATGAGGCAATTCTTGTTAGTGTACTTTCAGCTTGTGCACATTTGGGTTCTCTTGATATTGGAATTTGGATTCATAGATATGTGGAGAAGTTGAGAATGCCAGTGAGTGTTAAATTAGGGACCGCTTTTATTGATATGTATGCAAAATGTGGTTGTTTGAATACAGCAGAGAAGTTGTTCGATGAAATGCCGCAAAGAGACCTTATTTGTTGGAATGCTATGTTATCTGGATTTGCTGTGAATGGAAATGGTTTAAAGGCCTTAAAGTTATTCAATGAGATGCAAATCGTTGGGATTAGGCCAGATGATATTACATTCATCTCGATGTTTACCGCTTGTAGTTATGGAGGCATCGCAAACGAAGGTCTAAATTTGTTGAATCTAATGTGTAATGTGTATCATATTGAGCCCAAAGGTGAACACTATGGATGCATAATCGACATTCTCGGCAGAGCCGGACTGCTTGAGGAAGCAAGAAACATAGTCCAAAACATGCCTGGTTCGAGTGATCCTTCAGAAGAAGCCATAGCTTGGAGGGCATTACTAAGCGCCTCGGCGAATCATGCACTTGTTGATTTGACTGAGGCTGAGGCTGCCGCTGAGAGAATTGCGCAATTAGAAAGGCATAGCGGAGCATACATTCTACTCTCAAATATTTATGTTGCAGCCGGTAAACATGACAGTGCTAGAAGGATAAGGAAGAATATGTTAAGCCAATATATAGACAAGGTACCAGGTTGCAGCTCCCTTGAGATCAATGGTGCTGTTCATGAATTTATTGCTGGAGAAAAAACTCACCCTCAATTGGTTCAAATCCATGAACTTTTGGGGACTATTAACCATCATTTAGATACTAGTATACACATCTTACACGGATCTGATTGATGACACATTTATTGGTTTCCTAAATTATGCTTTTGGTTTCTCAATTCATTTTTTCTACCTAAATTTTAACTTTACCAGCTCTTTGATGAGCGTGTGGCCCTTTGATTTAAAATATAATATATTTTTTAAAACATAACTTTTAACTACACATTTTTAAGTATTCAGTCTGTTTGTAGGAGAAGTGGCATCAAGAATTATACATTCACCTGATCAAATTTAAAAAGGGGAAAAGGCTCAAATATGTCACTGAACTATCAGAAATGGATCATTTATGTCATCCGTTAAAAGTTGGGCTCATTCATGTCATCGCCGTTATAAAATCGGTTCATCCATGTCATTACTTTTTAACGGTAGTTTTCTAAAAAACAGTTTTGCCACGTGGCCTCTTATTAGAGGTCCACGTCATTTTCGTAAAAAAAATATTAGTTTTGATCCATTAAAAAGAATTCACCCGCACCCAATCTATCACCTTAACCCACTTTAATATTAGTCTTAATTTTGACCCTAGATTTGAACATATATATAATCATTTAGTCTTCGAACATGAAATTACATACTTGAATACTACGTTTAAAATAATATAGGTTAGAATAATTAATAATTTAAAATGGCAAATGAATAAATTATGATTAAAAAATAATTTGTTTTGACTCTCAAAATTCAAATATCATCACATAATTTAGGACGAAGAGAATACCACATACATGAAGAACCACAACTTTTAATTAGAAAGAATACCTAAAATTTCCTTCTAAATTTGGATTATAAGTTGTATAATTGAATTATTGATAGTCTTAATTATTTCGTGAACTTGACTATTTGGTAGCCTTTATATTCTTTAACGTGGACGAGACGTAGAGCATAATTTATTTTAGGCATGTTAGAGTTTTAAAAAATATAAAATAAATAAAAAACCACCATCCAGGTACGTAGGGTGTTTTCAGTCCATATATTTTTGAGTGTTGTTTGGTACCTACTCACGTAGACACTATTTATGTGTATATTAATGGATCTTTAATGTGTCTATTAAAGAATCAACCCACGATGAAAAAAGTTATGTTCTACGTCTCGTCCACGTTAAAGAGTATAAAGGCTACCAAATAACCAAATCTATGAAATAATTAAGACTACCAATAATTCAATTATACAACTTATAATTCAAATTTAGAAGGGATTTTTAGGTATTCTTCCTAATTAAAAGTTGTGGTCCTTCATGTATGTAGTATTCTCTTCGTCCTAAATTATGTGATGATGTTCGGGTTTCGAGAGTCACAACAAATTATTTTTTAATCACAATTTATTTATTTGTCATTTTAAATTATTAACTATTCTAACTTATATTATTTTAAACGTAGTATTCAAGTATGTAAATTTCATGTTCAAAGACTAAATGATTATATATATGTTCAAATCTAGGGTCAAAATTAATAGTAATATTAAAGTGGGTTAAGGTGATTGGTTGAGTGCGGGTGGATTCTTTTTAATGGATCAAAACTTTTAAAAAATGACGTGGACCTCTAATAAGAGGCCACGTGGCAAAACTATTTTTTAGAAAATCATCGTTAAAAAATAATGACATGGATGAATCAATTTTATAACGGCGATGGCCTGAATGGGCCCTACTTTTAACGGATGACATAAGTGAGTCATTTCTGATAGTTCAGTGGCATATTTGAGTCTTTTTCCTTTAAAAAAATAACGTAATTTTTTATTATGTATTAATAAAATAAATCTATAATTACGTATTTTTTATTTATTAAAAATAACTTTTTAATACGATTTATGAAATAAAAAAAAATAAGCTAGATGGTACTTGATTTGACAAAATGAAGTACTAATATTTTTAAAAAATAAATTTTTGGTAAAAGAATGTAATAGAAAGTTTACTATAATTTATAATAAAAAGTTTTAATTTATAAAAGTTTTACAAAGTTATAAAATTTTAATTTATAATTTTTTTAAAAGAAAAACTCAGAGTACCATCACATTACCCTTTATGTCAAATCATATAAAATGTAATAAATTATTATGTTTTACCTAGTTTTTTGTAAAACATAATAATATATCACGTTTTACTTGATATGATATAAAGGGGTGACGTGATAGTATATTGAGTTTTTTTCGTGTAAAACGTAATAATTTGTTACGTTTTACAAAAATTTTACTGTACACTTCCGTTATCAAGCCGTTAAAAAAAAGATATAAAACATAATAAATTATTATGTTTAGTTTATTTTGATAATTTATTAAATAAATGACTTATTTTGATTCCGAGTTCCCGCTGTAACACCAAAAGTTAGAGAGAGTCTCTAATTCATCAAATGCTTGCTACTTCCTACAACCAAATACCATATAGCTCTATGCATAGACAACTGATAAATGAAAAAATCACCCTAGTTTTTTTTTTCTTTTGAATTTGTTATGATTTACTTTTAAATTTTCTCCTAGTGTCTCCTTAATAACTAAAATAGTCCACTAAATTTAAACTTTACGTACAATAATGTAATTTTGGTTAGAAATAGTCTCCCAACCACATAAATTGACTGTACATAGACGCACGTTTTCTATTACTGACACACTTCTTTTCTCTTACTACTTTCTTAATTAAACCACATATATACGCACGTTTTCTATTAATGATCTACTTGAATTATATTTTGTACGAACGATAAATGCTTTTTTAAAAATATATTGTTTTGAAGAATAAGTAATTTGCTTACTTATGTTTTAGTGTTTGATAAATAAGTATAAAATTTTTTAAAAATAATATTATTCCACAAATATTTATATGTAATGTAAGAAAATATGACTATGCAAGGAGGGTGAATTGGAGAATCAGGAGTTGTGATTAATGCTTAAGGGTGCCAAAGGGTGGGATAGTCAAGGAGCGGAGGTTAGGTACCCGATCCAATTTACAAGCATATCAATTATTTCATCGAGTACTTACTATATATCTCCTATCAATATATGCACTATTTGATAATTTTGTCCATCAATATTTAAATAAATAATTAACGAAAAATTGCTATATAGAATTTTTGAATCAATTTATCGATTTCACGTGAACATCAATATACTTATTTTTTTCCTGATAGGTAATTGTAATTAATTTAATTTGAATTTGCCATGAGTTACTTTTCTTTTAGATTTGTCTTATTTATCCGTACTAATGGAATAAAATAGTCAACTTACAACTTATAATATTGTGATTTTGTGCGAGTAAATTTGACTAAAAAATACTAACTGCTGTAACAATAAAAGGTTGAAAGAGTCTCCCAACCACATCAAATGAATGTATAAATGCACATATGGTTTACATTAGTTATTAATACTTGTGGTGTTTAGCCCGTGATCTCCACACGCCCAATAATTAGATATTAATATTAAAAGAATTTATTTATTTTCAAATTGAGAATCCATGTGAGAGATTGTTTATTTAATTTTTTCACTTTAAAATTATATACATATCTCATAAAAATTATTGTATGTCTTAATGAATATAATGTTTGGTTATTTTTCTCATAAATAATTCTTAAAGTTATTTCAAAACAATTGTATGTCCTACCTTGCTGATTGGAGGGCTGGGTAGCTATGTTTGTTTTCGATCAACGTGTTGATGCACACTCAAGCAGTGGTCCTAATAGGATAATGTTCAACCGTAGGGACCATTGCTTGAGTGTGCATCAACACGTTGATAATAGCAGGTGATAGTGCAGGTAGAAAATAACTCAGGTATAAAACACGAAAATCGAATACTTTATGTATGTTTTTTTATCATTATCTCTTAATTTTTCATAATAGTAATTTCGGATCCAACATGCATACATATCGGGGCCGTTTGTTACACTTTCATTAGCACAAATACTTAATAAACCTGTCAACCAAAGTTTAAACAATTGATAAAAAGGAGTAAGGAACTATTATCCTAAAACTTATGATTTGATATTGAACCTTGGTCATTCTTATTTCATTATTTTCATTCACTTTAATTATTTATGGGTAAGCCACATCAAAAGTTTTTATTTGAAGCCTTCAAACTATATGATATACTCATCTAGGCTAGTTAATTATATAATTACCTTAAAATGACACTTTTTTTCTTCCTTTTTAGTGCACATGTACATACAATGTACAATATGTAATCTTATGTAAGTAAAAATTGACTGAAAAAACACTAACCCTACAACCAAGAGATTTAGAAATAGTCTTCCAACCACACATAACCAAAACCTTCCACTTGTAACAAACTCATTTTTCTCTCTCACTCACTTAACTCTCATCCACATCCAACTAACTCCAACTATAAACTAGGAAAACTTAGTTACTGTCACTAACTAATAATTCTTTATTTATACCAATAGTACTAAGAGTGCAAACACATTACTCCCAAACACTTATATTCATTAAATGAGTGAAAATAATGGCCAAAAAAGTGAACCATCAAGTGTTATACTCTATTGTAGAGTATGTAAGAGGGGATTTAATAGTGCTGGAGCACTAGGTGGGCACATGAGATCTCATGGAGCTGCTGGGGAAAACAATAATAGAAACTATGGGGAACAAGTTAGTGAACCAAAATATACGATCAATAATTTTAGAAGGGATAAATCAGAGAGTCAGAAGCACTCTTATAATCTTCGTACTAATTCTAATCGATTGGTGGCAGGCAATAATCGATCAACAAGTGATGATCGAGTGGATGTTGAAAAATCGGAGTATTATTATGGCCGCGATGGTAAAGAGAAACAACATTCTTCAAGAGAAGAAGAAGATCTCGCGAATTGTTTGGTCATGTTATCGAGCAAATCTTGTGATTTGTCCGATGACAACAACAACAGCGAGTCTAGAAACAAGGCTAAAGAAGTGGAAAAGGGCATGTTTCAATGTAAAGCATGCAAGAAAGTTTTTAATTCCCACCAAGCTTTAGGGGGACATAGAGCGAGTCACAAGAAAGTTAAAGGGTGTTATGCTGCAAAACTCGATGTTGACGATGACGACACCACAAACAGCAATAACGATGATAATGACATCGATGAAGACTTGATGATCTCTACTGGTGATTTAATTTTGCATCAAGAATCTAACTCTTCACAATCCCAATCTCCATCTTCGAGCTCGTTTTCAAGAAAGAGATCGAGGGTGCATCAATGCTCGATTTGCCAGCGAGTCTTTTCATCTGGCCAAGCCTTGGGCGGCCACAAAAGGTGTCACTGGCTAACATCAAGTATACCAGAGACTACTTTTATTCCTTCTTTTCAAGAAATCCAATATCATAATCAAGAACAAGTACTATACAACAAACCTATATTTACCAACCATCATCAACCGCTCGATCTAAATTTTCCAGCACAACTAGGCAATCCAGCTGAAGTTGGGTTGAAATTACATAGTAATCCATTTGAACAGGAAAGTCCAAAAAGCTCTCTCCAGCTATGGACAGACCAACAAGTTGATATTAATCAAAATGAAAATCAAAATCACAAGTGCAAATATTCTTTGAGTAGGGAAGAAGATATAAAGTCCAAAGAAGCAAAGTTGAGTAACCTTAAAGATGTAAATTTAGATGGTGGCTCTTCTTGGTTACAAATAGGGATTGGTCCAACTCCTGATATACTACCAACCCTCTAAGGTTAATATGAAGTGATTGTTTTGTCAATTATAAAAATATAGTTATATATTTATATTTAGAGGTAAGTGATTGTTTTGTCAATTATAAAAATATAGTTACATATTTATATTTAGAGGCATATCCATGATTTGCAAGTTTCTGATGTCATATTATTTTGAAGAACAATGTATATAACGTTATATATCATACTATTTTGAAGAACAATGTATATAACGTTTATATAACGTTTTGAGTAAGCTATATCAATAGCTAAAAAGATTAACCTCACTATGTTTTGTCAAAAAAATATGTCTAGTTTGGTTTGAATCCTTAGAAGCTACTAACCAACATACAATAAAACATCATAGATCAAAAAATGTGTTTTTAATGAAAATATTAATACAACGAACTGGCATGCATGAATGTAAAAATTTGACTCCCGATTATTGGCATTACAAACACTTAACATTATTACAGAACGTTATTGTGGGTGTAAAGGACTATATTTAGAATTATATCTCTACATTTTCTCATTCATATGTACATGTATGAGTTTCGATTGAGACGTTCGAATGCAATGGCACCTCCACCTTTTGATTCTCCCCTATTATATCTTTCGTCTCAATTTATATTCAATTTATATGAGATATTAAGATGTCAGTCCGTGTTTGCAATACATTTAGCTTGAATGTTGTTGTAAAGACTTTATTTATTAATATAAAGATTTAAGTTATTTAATTCAAAGTTCTGAAATATTTTTGTTAAAATGCAGATAATTTTTCTTTCTTTCTTTTTTAGTAGTATTATTTTTAACCTTTTCTTTTTAACAATCAGCTTCAACATCATTTTAAGTAAAAATAAGATCATAAATCACAATTAAAATTTTGTTTGGCACCTCAATGACTAGCTTGGCTGTCTCTTCGTTACTCCATGGCAATGAATATTTTCTTTTTTCAAGACACATAAAGTATGTTCAAATTACTTGAAGTACATTTATGTACTAAGTTACAATCAAATATTCGACGAATATAATCAAACCACATATAGTAATTTCCTCGAAGTAACATTTATATATTTATTAGTTTAGTGTACATATTTTGTATGCCAATCAATAAAATTTTTGTACGCCAATCAATAAAATTGTGTATATGAAGAAGAAAACTATTAAAACATAGCAATGATGTTAAAATAAATATTGTATCTATGTAAATGAATATTATTTATCAAAAACAGAACTTTAGGCTTTGATTATTCTACAATTAAAGTTAAGAGCTACTTCTCCTTGCTAAAAGTGTTGGAATCCAAATAATAAGTATGGCGCCCCCTGATTATTCTACATGATATCGTGCAGATTGTAGCTAATCATTGAAAACATTGGTGGTGATAAATCAAATAAAAAAGAAAACTATATAATAAAAGAAGCATAATATTTGATATGATTTGGTTAAACGACATACAATCATATATATTGTAAAACTAATATGAAAAGTACAAATTAAAACCTATTAAGAGAATAATCTCCCTTTTAAGAACTCTTCAATATAATGACTATGTTGGAAGGATGAATATTGCTTCTTTTGAGATAGAAAAGGGATGTTTTTTGTTAATTATTATAGCAGAAGGATGTAACCTAGATTTGGCCCATAGTTCAGGTATGATTTTAGCCCAAAACTCTAACCATGCATGTTGTGCTATTCTATTATTTGTAAGGAAAAGATCCTCAATGTATACAAGTCCCAAGAAGATTAAATTGTGGTTATGGTAGAAAATTAGAACAAACCACTCCTAAACCTAAGTTTAATTTGTTCGTACATAAAGACTCCCAAACTCCCTAGTAATGGCATTCTGTTTGATGTTATGTTCCACAAGTGAAATCTCTGTTGCGATTCAGGTGCGTTTCTAATCTTTTTTCTCCCTTATATTGCAATCCTTAATTAGTAATTTAGATGACCAGAAAAACACTTACAAACACACCCATTTAGGTTTTTCCTTATTTGAGTACTTGAGTTATCCATGTTTTCTAGGATTTCACCATCCTGAATCTCTCAATGGTCTAGTTTGCCTATGAAACGATTATAAAGATGAATCCTTTCACAAGACAACATGTTTAACTTCCTAGACCCATTGGAAATTTTAGCTGCTTTCAAAGTTGGAAAAGAAAAGTTTAGCATGATCTTGTTTCCCCTCGACGTAAAATTAAGTTACACTTTTAGATCCGAAGAGTTTTGGTGACGATGACAATATTTTTGTGTATGCTTTAATGGATGAAGCAATATGGGTGAAGAAGCAAACAATTGAGCTACCATCAGAGTTATGTGGAGACTATTTGGCCCTTGGAACAATTAACCTTTATTTAGTCTATTGTTTTGATTGGATTAATTATTGTTAACTCTGATTGGATTAATTATTTTTAACTCTTGGATTTCACATCTTATTAATTCTTTATATATGTCTCAATGCGTTGTGGGGCATTGAAAGTATCGAAAGGCGAACCCCTCAAATTTGAGGCGTGAGGCATAAATTAGGAATGGAACAAAACAGTGAAATGGCAAGAAATACAAGAACTACAGTTTCTTCACCTCTTAACCTCGCCCGCCGAATTTTTCTTTAAAGCCTTGAAACCGTATTGCTTCTGTTCCGTGAGAATCAGGCGTAAATTCTTATTGCTTGAATCCCTTCTCCAAACACCCTTTACGGAAGTGGAAGGAGAAACTTGACAATTACCTCCACCTTAGCTTGATCAACTTATAGTCTTATATACCCTTTTTCTAGATCTTGTGGTCCAAAACAACACTGACCATAAAATGACATTTCCTCCAATTTAGGAGAAGGTAGGTTTCCACCCACCACTATGAAGACTTCCATTGAAGTATCAATCATATCCACAAAAATTGATAACATAAACCATTGGAATGTTGCCGAATGTGCCATATTGCCAAGCGAATGTTGGCTTCTCTTGGTCTTACGGGCAATACAAATTTGATAATTGATTCTACTCAATAATACGTTAATCATGCACTTTCAATACATTATCTTTGATGGTATTGTAACATATTATTTATTATTATAAAAATTTGAGAAATTTAATTCAAAATTTCAAAATATTTCTATTGAATGATGGTAGTTTTTTTTTTTTTTTGACAATATTCAATATTGCCAAAAAAAAAATAAAATCATAAAATTAACAAGTAGAATTTTTTGAGGCCTTGAGATTTTGGGGCCTAAAGCAAAGGATTTACTAGCATCAAGCCACCTCTGATATGGTCCATTTCAAGGCATAGGACTTGATCCCATATTGGTATTTAAAAATATGGTGATGTGAGATTTTTATAACTTTGAGTTCTCCCACTCTAATAGTTAACTTTTGGGATGTGCGTCTTCTGAATTGTATCAAATTCATGAATCTTCTTTAATAATAATTGATCGGAATAGAGTAGCATATAAAAAAAAATTAAAAATTACATATACACATAAGGTAACTTTATCTTATTACATAAAATTCCATATTGAAAAACAAATTATAAAAATCCCAAATTAATTACTCAAATCCCTACCTTTTTTACCTTCTCTCTCTTCCTTCTTATACATCCCAAACCACCGTATTTTCTTCCAAATTGTGCTCCTTATTTTCCTCCTAAAACCTTGCTACCTTTTCTCTCCAATTATCTATCTCCATTAAACCTCCTTATTATCTCTCCACACCCATAAATCCTGACGATCTACAATAATCTCTCTCCAATTTCATCACACATCCGCGCACATAAAAATCTTCTCATCTTTTCAAGTTGATGTAAGAAAAGAAAATAAGTTGATCCAGTTATTATACGGGTAAATTTTTCATCTGAAAATTAATATGTTTCTTTTGTTGTTCACTTTAATGAGTCATGTTGTACAAGGAATGGATTTAAACATATATTTTGTTGCTATCACCTTTTCCAATTCATAATTGTGGATTTACAGTGTCTCAAATGGATCCGAAAGCTGCACGCAATGCACGTGATTCACTGGATCTGTTATTTAAGCATTTTCAAATTTCATCAAACACCTAGAGATGTTAAACAATTACAACACTTCTTAGTTTTTGATGTTGGTTTGGATTCTTAGTTTTTATTGTTTTATTGAAACTGCTTATACATACATATGTTATGTATAGTCAGCAGCATCGTTTACTAGGATCATGTTTCGATTTTAATTCAGTGTATTGCAATGACGTAAAATCTATTGTATTGGTACTTCTCAATCATTAGAATGTTAATACTATCTATGTTTGCAACTAATATAATAAATTGTCGTTTATATTCAACGTATAACAAACATTTATACACTTAAGTGTTTAATATTTGTAACGTATGACAAATAATTATACACTACATTGCATGTCAGATATCATTATATTTCAACTACTGAAATCTCATACCTTTAAATATATGTATAATAACACTATACATTCATTACGTCATCATACATTTAAATATATGTATAATAAATCCTAATACAATAAATATTATAACGCAAAGTAATAAGTAACATTATAATATATAAAACAGTTATGTATGAATCAACCTATATATATGTAAGTAACAAAATTTAATCTAAATACTTAACCAATATTTTTTCAGATTCCATACTTCGGATACATTAATAATCTTTTTAACCATTGAATGAGATACGATTATACATTACTTATGTCATCATACTTTGCAATACATGTATAATAAACCCTCATACAATATATATTACAATGCAAAGTATAAAACAACATTATAATATATAAAACAGTTATGTATGAAACAACTTATACATATGTATGCACCATAATTAAATTTAAATAATTAACTAATATTTTATCGGACTCCATACTTCGGATACATTATTAATATTATATAGTAATTACATGTCATAACATTATATAGTCAGAATATTTTTTGAATTTGAATTTTATCGGACTCCGTACTTCAAATATAAAGAATATCAGGCTGCCAAGAGTCCGAATGCCTCAACAATATATTGCTGTTCATATTGATTTTGGGAAACGAAAGAAAACAATCATTTTTTTTTTCAAATTGAATTTCAAATCACAATAACAAAAAAATAATTGTGGTAATGTTTCAAGATATTTTTTGAATTTGAATTACAGTAACTATTTTTAAGCATACATAAAATCAAAACATTAATTACTGTTCTTATTAAGGTAAGAGAATAACTGGATATGATTTATTTTCATAATTTTAGGAAAAACAGTTTCCTCATACATTGGAGTTATGTATGAGGCACTTCGACGTGTATATGTATATTTTCAAATCTGGAAGAAAAAAAATCAATTCGGGATCTTATGTAATTAGTTTCATTTAAGATTGGATTTATGTTGTTTATACTAAAAAAAAAATTACTCTTTATCTGCTCCAATTTCTTTTGGGCTTGAAGTATGATTGATTAATTGATTTTAAACATGCATAATATAAAGTACACACAGCACAACATGCATCGTTACTTTCTCTATAGGTTGTGACATTTGATTAAAAGTGACATGTCTTATTGTAAAAGAAGATTGGAGGTAAGTTATACACAGTGAAAATTTATGTATTTTTGTACTCGCCATCTAAAAATTAACCTATTCTAACAAGAAACTTATTTTATTAAACCTGATATACATATACAATAATGTCAAAAGCATATGGTGAAAATTTGTTATAACTTATAATTAACCAACTAAATCACATTAGTAGTATTAAAAAGATTACGCTATCTATGTACATTTAACTTAATTAATAAATTTAAAGAAGATCAATATAAAAGTTAGATTTCACCATATTTATTTATTAAGCTCTAGCCTGTTTGGAGGGTACCTGTTCCTCATCTCAATTTTAATCCTTTCTCGGTTCACCATAAATTTCGTTGGGGTTCTATTAGTTTGACTTGTTTGGAAACAGGAGTTTTGAGTAGGAAATATTTTGTGACATTTTTTCTATCGAAGTTTTCTTTTCATATATATGCTGCATTATTTGGTCCATGTCAATTCCGAATTTTGTCAACTTAATTGTATACGATGAATCAATCTCTCTACGTCACCATCATATTGTCCGACGCCTAAAGTACAAAATCAGATGTCATAAACTTTTTAAAAAAATTCATGTATATTTATGCTCACTCTTCTTAACTTTATGAGATGAAGATGAAAAGCTATAATAATTGGTTTAATTTTTTTAGAATTAATTCCTTCCAATATTTCTTTTATTGAGAAACAAAAACTACTACTAATTCAGAAAAATCAAGCTAAGATTGGACAATGAAAGAGAAGGAAAAAGTTAAAACGATGAAAGTATATGTACTCACTATGAGGGATACCTGAAGAATAAGATTCTTCCCGGTCTTGTTTGGTTAGGATAACTAATCCGGGATTAATTCTAGAATGAGTTTATCCCATGTTTAATTGGGATAACTCATCCGGGGATTAGTTATCCCCACATCATGGGTGGGATAACTAGTCCCGGGGGATAACTTGTTCCCGATGAAACAACACCTCTGCTTTACTCCCTCCGTCCCATTTTACTCGTCCCAAATTGGGATAGCACAGCTACTAAGAAAAATAATAAATAACATGGCTAGTTTACCATAGTACCCCTATTAAATGATGTTTACATTTTAATTTAAAGAAAAAGTAATTAATGCAAAGGATAAATATGAAAAAAAAAAAATTGTTTTGTCTTGATAAGTAAAAAAGAACAAGTAAAATGGGACACCAAATTAGGAAATTTGGGACGGAGGGAGTATCTTGATGCATCACAAGGGAACAATGTACCTTAACCAACTTGAGATTCATCAATAACGAGATTTTCCATCTCAGTTTTTAAAAGACTAATTAATAACAAAATTTTCTTTCCCCAAATATTCAGTTCAAAAGAATTAATGATACAAAAACCATATCGTACACCCACCTAGAGGAAAAGAGGGGAACAACAAAAGGTAAGATAGAAAGTAACAAATTGAATTTGAACTACTAAAATAAAGCAACAAAGAGAGGGGAGGTAAAAAGGAAATGTATGAACAGCACTGCCTATGTAAACAAAGTGACAACATCTCTACGATATCCACGAACTATCAATAGCCTAGGTACATTCTCAACCAACAGGTCCATATATTCCATGTAGAAAAATGCCGGATGATTGGCAGGAGGAGGAGGAAGACTTACAAACACAACTGCAGCCATCCTCGAGTATTTTAGAATCGTCGAATTCAGCTTCAAAGTGGTATACAGGAATTTTTCAACTTGTTGCTCATTGACAACCACTGGCTTTCCATCAGCCATCAAAGGAGTCTTGTCCCTCTCCGCTCTCTCTTTCATCTCTGCCAGATAACTAGCTATTCTGTGCTGCGCAGCACTGAATGCTTCAATGGATTCTTGCTGTTCCCCTTGGCCTTCCCATGACTTCATGGAAATGACAATTACCTCAGCTTGCATACGCAGGTCATAAAGAAATTTCTTTACATCAGCCTTGAGTCCCTCTGCATCAGAATCTTCCTCAGCAATGCAGAATACCTGAATCTTACAGCCCTCAAAGCTATCTTTTGTGAGAAGCAGTTGAGAGAGCAGCAGCATAAGACCACCGTCTCTAACTATCCAATATAAATCAATGGTTCCATACTGTCTTTGATACTCATTAGGCCATTCATCCAGACCCTTCACGATAACTACTGCCTTGTTTGCGACAACGCAGTCATTTATGATACCAACAAAAGTAGCTGGAATTTCAGTTAAATTTTCACGCCGCCATATCTCAGGGTACCGCATAACAATAATATTTGGCTTCAGATTCCCAAGGCCCATAGTCTGAACAATGCCTCTAAAGCCTTCTGACATGTTGGGAGCAACAACTATTTCTGCAACACCTTCACAATTCTTGTAGTCTATATACGTACTTAACTGTTTGCAAGCGGCCTTGGCATCCTCAGCACGTTCATGATAGTCTCCATCTATAATAGATATAAAGATGGACATTCCCCTGCCTTTTTTCTTCATACAGTTGGCAAAGTCAGCTAGCTTAGGATGACAAGGTACATTTTCTGGCAGCTTGCCCCATGGACGACAAAATATGAGGGGGATAGGGTACCAATTTTTGGGATGTACCTGACTTGCTGCATAAACAATTTGATGTTTATTGTGTGTCATTTTGGATGTCTACAGGCACTACGTAAGATCACTTAGAATAACCTTCTCATGAGAAAATACAAGATAATGCCAAGCCAAGAATAAAAGATGCAATAGAGTCCTTTGGATGGATACTAAAATGTGCTCGATTTAACCAGGATGACAGTATAGTAGATTTCAACTATATGATGCTTACTGAATAGGAGATAAATAGAAGGTGGTACTTTCCTTCGGTGCTCCAAATAATTATAAACCTCACTAATGCTTATATTGCAATAAAATAAGTGAATTGCCCTTTAAGTTTCATTAAACCTCCATGAACTATTAAGCTATGTACGCAAAACCATGTTTTCTATGAACTTATATTCACGGGCCAAATCCAATTAGTGGTGTCCTATGAATCGCAGTTATGTTCCTTCAGGTGGATTTAATCCAAACTCGTGAACTCCTATTAACTATTTCTCTATGCTTATAATTATTCGACTTCATGAGCTCCGTGATTTTTATGAAAAGCATGATTTATGAAACATTATGATTTTTCCTACAAGCACTTGTTTAGAGAAGAAAAACCTATCTGATTTGAGCCTTCTTCAATTGTAGCAACTGAATCAAAAGCAACATAAGATCCAATATATATAAATTTGCACACAGAAAGTGATTCTAGTAATGCACTTTCTTCAGAATGTAGGTAAACCACATAATTGGAAAAAGTGAGATCCTGCAATGACAATCCTAAATTGTGCTTCCTTCACTCAACCTTTAAACAATTACAAAGTACACACGAGAGATGTTTTATGATGACAAGGAATGGACAGTATGGAAGGTCTGATTTATGTTTGTTTGACAAGAAATTTAAATGAATAAACAGATACAGAGATAGACAAGAACGTACCTCCCAAAGATCGTAAACTGCGAAGAGCAAGCTGAAAATATGCACTCTTGAAACCATCACCCCAGTCTCCTGCTTTCCCCTTGATACTCACATAATAATATATTAGACTTGCTAGGGCTAGTGATACCACGGTGAATGACCACGATATCAAAAACATGATCACTGAAAAGGAACAGCAGAAAGAGAACATTCATTACTCTGAAATGCAGAAGGAAATAGAACTCTATGCATTGCCTTTACCATATGAGTCAATCCTTGGATTCTTAGACAACAACAAACCCAGTATAATCCCACAAAGTGGGGTCTGGGGCATTGGATTGGTTGGGGGTGGGGGGTGGGTGATAAAAAATGGAGAGTCTGGCTCATCAGCAATGTTGAATCACTACCACTATTCAGGCAAAGAAACAGGCCATCCTACATCTGGATCATAAACCAAGATTCACACTCTTCCCAATATTACTTGAACAAAACTACCACTTAATGTGGCTGTCTGCACCAGAACAGAATCCTAGAAAGAAAAAAGAACCAAGTCTCAGCAAGCAGGATAATGGGATTTAAGTTATGTTCCAGATGTTCTCTATGTGGTGTTGACTCAAAAAGCATTACTCACCTCTTCTTGCATTACCCAATAACAGATCAGCTATGACAGCTGTTCCTCAACATAATAGGGCTCAGGTGGACTTTGCCTAAGGCTACTCGCGATCTGCTGAAGTGATGGATTATAATAGCGGCTCTATGAGGCAAAAGAAATGGTGGAAAACTTACCTGCATACATATGGTGGATAATTTGCAGAGACCATAGGAGGTTGCACAGATGGTAAGCACTCCTCACTTTCAACCTTGATGAATTTGAATCACCGAGGGAGGAAAAAGGGTGGAAGCTACTAAGGAGGGGTAAAAGAAAAAAGAAGAAGATAATTTGCAGACGGAGAAACACAAGATGGTTTTGAAGTCGGATATAGCTCCACCCAGAAAATCAAGATGAACTTATTTTTTGTTTGATTTCTGGTGTAAATATAGCTTTGTAGATGATGCAGAATCATTACTGGCTCTGTGCAGCTTTTTGAATGGTAAATGTGGCTCTAGGACAGCCTTTCTGCTGATATTAATATACTGTCTACACTTTCAAGAAATGCAAGAAAGGTGCAACCAATTAACAAAAGGAAAAGAAAAGGAAAAGTTGGACTAAGCAACACCAATCAGATCTAGAAGTAAATTAAGAGATCTCTTAAGGAATCAATCAGATCTCTGAGCCCAAAAGTCTGAATTCTATCAAACTGAAAACATTGAGAGTTGTAGAAGAATATAGAAAATGGAGGAACAGTCACCTAAGATCCTCAAACCATGTCCAAACAAACCATCTGATGGATAACAATAAGGTTAATGGTAACAATTTATGCCAAAAATAAATTCACCAACTCATGTACAAGAACAGTAACCAAGAATTCTCCAAGGCTCCAAACCCATGTCCAAGCAAATGATCAGAAGACGTCTAAACCAGGTTAATATTTACATTATCGCCAAGATACAACCCAAGGAAAATCACACCCCAAAAGCTAGCTATTGAGGTAGGAGAACCCAAGCTTATATAAGCCCCAAATCAGCTCCCCATTAAACCAATGTGGGACTTTTGCAATAGGATCATAACAGACCGCCACGCTCCATGTCTATCGTCCTGGATGACTCCAGACTGGGTAGCTTTCACTCTACCACAAGATTCCCAGGTAGCGCTGCCTTCTCAAGTCAGGTGCCCAGGCACCTCCATGGCCCGGTGGGCAAGGAGGGTGATGGGTGCTCTGATACCATTGATACAACTCAGGGAGAACCATAACCCAAAATCTAGCTATTAAGGTGGGCGAGCCCAAGGTTATATAAGTCCCACATCAGCTCCCCATTTAACTGATGTGGGACTTTTTGCAACGGGATCATAACATGTCAAGCGTAAAAGAGAGATACTTTCTTCTCTGTTCTTTATTTTAATATAACAATCAGCCGAATAGACAAATTGACATGATTTTCAAGTTAAGTAAGAACCTATCAATCAAGATGAATATATTCAACTGGAAACAAGATTTCAAGAATCAAAGGTGTTTGGGCTGTATAACTTGGAATCAATTGATTTAAAAACAAAATGACAGATGATAATTCAGTTATAACTACTCACTTGTTAGAAACAAGAAACAACTACAAAAGAGTGACAACAAAATTTTGGCTCTGGATGACACAGATGGATGCGATTGCAGGTAGGAAGTTCTTGAATGATCAAATGTTTAGGAAGTTCTAAAGCAACCACTTTGTAAGCAATTAATGAGAAAAAATGCATCACACCCAGTCGAGAACAAGATAACCAGCACATTTGGACTAAAGACGAGGATAAAGAAGAAGGGTAAAGCTAAAATTGCACACAGAAGATACTCAGAAACACATAAGCATACTGACATGGGGCGTGAGACAACTTTAGAGCTTAGGATCTCTTCTTGATGACTAAAAGACCTATTTGAATCTCTCTTCTTTTTTTTAATGGAAAAGGATAGCTTGACAGGAAATAGCTAAAAACAGGAAAGTAGAATACCTATTTTAAAAGGGAAACTATAAATGAAACTACGAACCTACTAAGGAACGAAACAACACTAGAAATAGTAAGTCCTATTTTTAGTTCTGCAGGGAATCGTCAAACTTGGGCTTCTTGGACTGGAAAACAAGTCCACACACCTATGCTTGGACAAAGAAGAACTTGCACTTGACGTCGAAGGTTAAGAAAAACCAATATAACTAGTTTTGCACCACCTTTCTAGCACTTCTTTCTAGGTTTTTCAATTTATTCTGTAAACTTGTTATTAAAAATTTATTCTGTCAACTTAAAAATCACAAGTTCACCTGAATTATAAGAAATCACAAAGTTGTTCGGCACATTGACAGTTACAAGATCTATACTCCGTCCATATTTTGAACAAAAAGCCACTAATGTCCACAAAATAAATTTCTTTCTGACTGGTAGTATATTTAAACCTCATTGTTTTCTTCTCTTGACTAATTTATTCTTAGAAAGACTGTAATAAGTTGACATTTTGCTGATCATATATTTTGCCAAATAATTGAATCATTCCTAATTATAATTATAGTTTTTTTCTATTAAAATTTCTATGACGCACAGCAAAAAGCAAAAAAAGAACACATCCAGCCCTTTCAAGGTCTCAAATTAGAATTGATAGCAAAAGCCTAGTTTGGTAGCTGAGCGTACAATCAAATGAACAAAAAATTACCCGGGAAAATGTTGCCAATTTCTGTCAAAAATAGGCTAAATGATTACTGATGCAAATTAGGAGAAGCAATATACGGACTACTAAAGGTCCAAGTCAGACATTATCAGGTTCAAGCTCCTGGATACTCACTAATCTATAACAAGTAGCACCAAGTGATGGTTTCTTTGGGCAAGATAAAGCAATATGAAGCAAATATTTATGTTGAGCAAAGAATTTTTCTGTTGCTTGTACTTCTACTACAGCTGTTTGTCTTGAACCGGGGGTCTATCCAGAAACAGCCTCTCTACCTCACCTCTGGGGTAGAGGTACAGATTGAGCACGCTCTACTTTCCCCAAACCCCCACTTTCTGGGAATACACTAGGAATGTTGTTGTTGCCGTAAAGTGATATTAACCAAAACAGAGAAAGAATACCAGTTCTCCAACAGCAAAAGTAGAAGACCGTACCTACACAAAGTAATGCTCCAACAAGAGAGATACTCCAGTGGTGGAATTTCCACCGAGGTCGCCAGCTGGGAGCATCCAACAGATCCAGAAGGAAGCAGGATAAGTTCACACCGGCATAGCATAGGAGGTAAAACATTGTTATAGTTGGTGAAATAAGATCCAAATTCCCAATTACGACACATCCAATGCAGAGGAAGGCAGTGAAGAAAGTAGCCGCATGAGGCTCACTTCCATCTACCACTTTAAAATAGTTCAGAACTGGTAGAATATCGTCGTTTGCAATCGCAGCAAGGAGACGTGGTGCACCAGTCAAGCTTTGAAGGGCTGCCCCCAAGGTTGAAAGGATGATACCGACATAAACAATTGCTGGAAACGGCCAAGCAATTGTAGCGGTCAACAACCTGCACGAGTGCATTAGCCATGCACCATAAGTAGCTTTTGAAATACCATTCAATATAATAATATAATTTTTTTCTTACAAAGTTATGTACTTATTGGTCAAATACAAGTCAATAAAACTCTCAATCACAAATATATTGAAGCTAAACAGATGGAGTATCAGCCTTATAACTGAAAGAAATTACGACCAGAACTTGAGCAATGAGAAAGAGAGAGGCATAATGTACAAAGAAACCCATGTCTTCAAAACCATAACTTGGATGACAGACAAAAGAAAATCATCAGTATGAATTTCAGAAGAAGAAAGCATCATTGATTTGAACCATGCGAGTGAGAAAGAGTCAGTCATAATGAACAAGGAAAGCCATGTCTTCTAAATCCTAGCTAGGATGACGGCCAAAAGAAAATCATCAGTACTAATTTCAAAAGAAGAAAGCATCGTTACTTTGAATCAAGAATAGTGAGAATCGGAACTGAATATCAATTTATAATTTATGCAAAGGCGGAGAAGTAAATCCATTGATGCTAATTACCATTTATAAAAAAAAAAAAAAAAAAAAGTAAATCCATTGATGCAATAATGCAGTCATATAAAGCAAAATTCGAGTTGATTAGCCGTAGCAACCATCTCAAAATTTGTAGTTTACAACTAGTAAACATTTGAATGGAGAAGACAATCTAAAGCTTAAAAGAAAGTTCATCTAAACTCTCAGCTTAGTTGTAACACCTGCTTTTTCCTTTGGGAACTTCAACGACATCTTCACAATTTAAAGCTCAATAATCCTCTCCCTCACAGTAGTCTCTAGATAGTCTAGATATATTTTACTCATCAGGTTTCAAGTGACAAATCCCCTAAATCCTCTTTTTAGAGAAAGGACACCAGAACTAGCCTAGTTCTTAGAGCAATTGTTATGTCCCATTAGAATTGGAATTTTACAGTTTTCATCAAAACTACCTGCTGGCAGAGTATGGACTGCTTAGTTGTGGTTTTGAATGATGATCATAATGTTGGGAATAAGTTGGAAATGATTTGAAGTATGACCTCTAGCCAAGGAGGAGTTATTTTGGAGGTTAAAAGTTGAGGAATAGCCAGTGGGCACACTACAGCCGCCCCATAGCGTACCCATGATTAAATTTTGAGTTGAAAAGACCGGACAGCCAGCGGGGGATTACAGCATGTTTTGACCAAAGAAGAAAATAGAAGCAGCACATTTGGCCACTACTGTGCACCTATTGCACGTTGAAGGATGGCCAGGCCTGGAGTGCTCATGTTACGCGAGCTACAACATATAGTTTATTCCTAGGATGCCACTGCACATGCAATCACACGTGCCCAGTGTCTGAACAATCTAAATTGCAAAAGTTGGGATTTTCCTCTTCATCCCAACTCCTAGTACAGACCACGACTCCAGGTGGAGGATTTCACCCTAAATTTCTTCTCAAACATTAAGGTGAGTTTAATGTGGTTGCTTAATGTTATTTAATCCCCAAATTCATTGATTTTGTCTAGATTTCTGATGCTTCACCTAAAATTTCGTAAGGGTCAAAAATTGAGATTTTGTTCTCTTGAGGTAATGATTTCACTATAGCTTGAGCTAGAACTGACGACTTGCATAGGTTATGTGAAGGCCATACATTGCGGGTTTGGAAAAGGTTCAAGCAATGGGTCACCTCATAGCAATGACACAAGGTTGGATTAGCCTAAGGCCAACGCCCCAAGAAACCCATGAGCATTTGGGACAAGAAATGATGATGGTATGTTATTAGTTTGTAAATGAAAAGTCATGAGCGCATCATTGATCTCATGCCAGTTATGTTGCTTAGCTAGCTTAGGTAAGTGGAGACAGAACCCCCTAACTGTGATTTTCCATCAATGGCATGCTTATAAGTGTTTGTTGAAGTCATACGAGCACTTTGAAGTATCCTGTGGCCTAATGCATGTGGAGACGATATGTGATAGTGTCGCTAAGACGTGAAAGCACCAAATGACAAATTGATTATGTACCAACAACAACAACAAACCCAGTGTATTCCCACTTAGTGGGGTCTGGGGGGTAAGATGTACGCAGTCCATACCTCTACCTCTACCTCTGATGAAGTAGAAAGGCTGTTTCTGAAAGACCCCCGGCTCAAGGCACAAGATATCACACAAACACATAGTAAAGCACAGAAGCAGATGACATAACATAAATACGGCACCCATAAGGAATATAAAACAGAGGAAAGCAGAGGAAAGCACACAGATTCGTAAGACAAATTGATTATGTGATTATGTTATTTGAACTCTTTTACAATTTCATGATTTATTTAGGCCCCGTTTGTCCACGAAAATAATAATATTCCGGAGTTGGAATTGGAGCTGGAGTTGTGTTTGGCCATGAATATAAATTGGAGTTGTATTTGAAATTTTGTGAGAGAAATGGGAGTGAGAAAAGTGAAAACAAGTTTTACTTGTTTTCACTTTTCCAAAAACAATTTTCACTAAAGTGAAATAATTTCTATGGCCAAACACCACTAATTTTCACTTTTTTCACTAAAGTAAAACAATTTTCAGAAAAAAGTGAAAATATTTCCATGGCCAAATGCCGACTTGGACTCCCAAAGTGAGCTACGATATAATAATACATGTTTATGTTAAAATTTGAAATATCTAAATTGAAACGGAACTGAACATGTTAAAAGAATGTTTTGACGGCTTGAAGCCTTATGCTTAAATGCATATATCTTTTTGGGAGATATTATGGATTTCTAAGATGTTCATTTTTCCTCGAAAGGCAAGCATCATCCAAAACAACAGGAGGAGTTGTGAGTTGCATGAGGCCCTCATGGCCTTATGTGATGCCTTCGTGACCTTATGCATGATGCCCTTGTGGACTTATACTAAGATATTCCTTATACTTAATGCCATCATGGCCCTACTGTGAAGCCCTTGTGACATTTTAACGGATTTGATGTGCCCTCGTAGTATTATGGGTTGCTAGTGTACCCGACCTTTTTGAGTTTCCAAACTATATTACACTAGGTTGCATGCAATGTGTTACTACATGGCTATGTTGAGCTCGAGGTAGTGCTAGTTTTATATGCTTACATCGATCATAGTTTGCTACACATGATTGTATCCACCACCTACTTTTGGGAAGTAATTGATATACCTCCGCAT
The DNA here is from genome assembly GCF_002878395.1 of Capsicum annuum. Lineage (NCBI taxonomy): Eukaryota > Viridiplantae > Streptophyta > Magnoliopsida > Solanales > Solanaceae > Capsicum > Capsicum annuum. Next base: position 10,597,308 of record NC_061111.1, read on the forward strand.
ACTTAAGTCTCATTATAGAAACTATGACACTCAGTAACAAGAAATATCATAAGAGCATTGCAATTTAGACGAACCTGTCAGTCAAAAGTTTATCTCGTGTTGCAACGGATCCAAAGATCAGCACTGAAACTAGATACAAACCACTAGTCGTCAAAGTTGCTGCTAATGTCCCAACAGGAATTGAACGCTGAGTATCCTTTAGCGAGGCTGAACGGTTCGAACCTGCCATGATCCCAGTCACAGCAGGGAAAAAAAGACCTACCAACGCACTTACATGGAGCAACAATCAAATATTAGACCCATCTTCACACTTTGAACTTACGCATCACTGAAGTAAAAGGCAGAAAATGAATGGACTACTTATTCCTAGCAAAAGTATCATGCGAAATTGAAAAGAGAGAAGGAAACAAAGATCTGCAAGCCTTACTTGAAACTCCAGTATATCTTTCCATTAGGATCTGGAATCCCAGCATTACTAGTCCTCTGATATGCAGGACCCCAATTCTCCTTGAAAGATTTCACACTCAACCCCGTAATTCCAACTGTACCATGCACAGCAAGAGAAGTTAATGACCTTGCCTTCATATAATCAAACAAAAGAAAATCAAATTTAACTATGGATCAGGATAAAGTTTTCCATGAGCGTTTTGCATACGAGGAAGGAAGCTAGAACTCTGCTCCCTCCTCTAAATTAATGATGAAGTCAAGAAGTAGAAAGCTATTAAATTTTGTCCAACACTCAAATGTGACAATAGCATCCATTCCCATAAAGCAAAGAAAGAAATGCACTTGAAGATCTATGCTATAATCATGAGTAGCATACATCAAACCTAACTGTAAATTTAGAATGTCCTAAACGCAGGAGGAAAGGACCTAAATCCATAGAGCAATCAATAAGAGAAAATACCCAAAATGGTCCTCCAAATTTGACTCCCACTCAAAATAGTCCCTATTCTTTGTGGTGAAGCACTAATAGGCCTCCACCTTTCCTATACTAGGAACATATTTAGTCCTAGATAACTTTTTCCAACTAAAACAAACAGAATACTTCCTGTCCATGGAAGGTGAGCCAACCCAGATCTGTTATCAGCAATGGCGTCAGCAATGAGTAGTTTGGAAGCTTTACATAGACATAAGCATTCAGTGTGTTTGACATATTCTTCTTTTCCTTTAAACATTTTTCTCTTTTACAGAAAGAAGTATTCAGTGTGTTTGACATGTTCTTCCTGTCCTAATTTAAAAGAAAGGGAAGACAGTGGAATTGCACAACTGAGATTGTTAATAACATAAAAAAGGAGGTGGTGAGTACACAACATGATGACGGTAATGCAGTGAGCTACCAATTGCAATGACGAGCTCCTGTCACAGCTGAATCTGAGATAAAAAAATCTGAAGACCAGAATATGCTTTTAACAGTCACATCAGACTGTGGGAGGTGAGAAAAGAAAGGGGAGACAGAACCTCAGTGTGTCTTGAAGTGATGCAGTTTAGCAGATGATGAAGGCCCTTGCAATAATATTATAGAAAATAGATTGCCTATTTAATACAAGTTGAACAGGACATTCATCTTAACAGCAAGAGTACAAGTGACCTGTCAATCAAGTCAGTTTGCAAAAGCTGATTGTTCTCAGGTTTTTAAAATTGATGAAGCATTTTTTTCATACGAAGTTTTAAAGTTGATGTAACCTTTGTCTGAAAGAACTTCAAAAAGATAAAGTGCAGAAGAAGAGACCAACCCAGAAGAACAGAGCAATCAGCTTTTGTTTCAGAGAACATAAACTTGAAAGGCACATGAGGCATTCCGTTAGTTATAGACGCTATCGGTTACCTAGTACTAATTCTTGCTCCATTTTGAAAGATGAAGTATTCTTAGTGCTCCACCTCAAATAACGGAGACTATTTTGAGTGGAAGTCCAATCTTGACGAATATTTTTCTCAAAGCAGTAACAACCACAATGAAGCAATAGAAGAGCTAGAAATTGCAGAGGTTGAGATATCAATTCAGATTGATTATTACAGACTAGATTAGCAATAGCAATATGTTTCCACTCTTCTCAAGGGACAGAACAAAATGAATTAGTCGACAGCATACGACTAAGAAAGAGAGAAAAGGAAAAACCTTACACTGTCAAACAAGTTTTTCTTCATATATCTTAACTTTTAAGCAGGTACAATCAACTTCTACGCAGCAGAACACTTCACAAAGCTTTCAAAAAGGAATTTTAAAAAAGTAGGCATAAACAACATAAACCTGCTGGACGATCATGCCTTGCCAAAAGAATGCCAGTGAATATGCACATCAATGACAATAAAACAGGTACAAGGAATGCTGGTGCGACACGATTAATCATTTTTACACCACCAAAAACTATGAAGCAGAGAAGAATAGTCACGACAATCCCATAAATTTGCAGGTCATGCAAACTTGGTCTTGTAATGGGCTCCGCAATATTTGTACCATTAACTTTTGTGACAGTTTCTGCATAAAAGACAGTAAAATTCAGAACTACAAATGAATTTGACAAAATAATGCATTACCCAATAAAGTCTAGGCAATAAATCAACAGCGACAATCTCACTCAAGAAATACCTCTAAGAATGCCAGCAGCTGGTACAGCATCTAGGAAGGTTTCCACAGCTCCCAATACATACCTGTATCATGTGATAGCAGGCAACATTAACTCAAACTTATAGATAGTGCCAACTGATGAACACAATGTAGCCCCGCCTTTGCAACATTCAACAAGTGAGTAGCAATTAGTACAAAAGATCAGATCGTAAACTCACATTGCTCCAGCAACTGCATTTCCAAGAAAAAAACAAAGCCCAATGCTGACACCAACTTCTGGACCCAAAGCACGACCAATGAGATAGTAAGGTCCTCCGCCCTAATTTTGAGAAAACAAATAAAAGATACCATTGACCATTTAAGCTACTAGAAAAAACGCAAGTGCATGTGTCTGATATAGGAAAGCAAAATTGAGATCTTTATCTTCATTCAAATCCTATCTGATGAGCAACTCTTTCCCACCTTCATGGCACCATTGGTGGCAATAGCACTTAATGATATTGTGGTCAGGAAAGTGCAAGATCCACAGAAAGCAACGAGCAACAATGACTCACCAATCCCAGCCATACCAACAATCCTACAGCATAGGAGAAACAAAGCATCACATCATGTCAAATAGAAAAGGATAAGACCAGACGAAAACAAAAATAGATAATTGTTCAACCCCCACCCACCACACAAAGTGCATCTTTCCTTTCTACTTCCTCCTCCTTTCTCTGACTACACTGATGTGAGAAATCATGGGAAAATATTAATAAGGTACATAAACTACATTATTATAGTCACCCTATTTATAAACACTACATTACAATTCTTTTCCATGCACGAATACTATGTACAATCAATACCTATTCTAACAATCCCCCTCAAGCCGGTGCATAGCATCGAGCTTGTTACCTATGTAACTAACATGAGGACCAATGAGGGAGTTGGTGAAAATATCAGCAAGTTGATCACTTAACTTTAATTTTGTAATATCATCTCCTGAGAGTATCTTTTCCCTGATAAACAGTCAATTTTAATGTGCTTAGACCTCTCAGGAAGTACCAGACTGATGTAATATGAATGAACAGGTCCAAGCCATAGGAAAATACCCAGCTTCTTCTCGTAACATATCAACTTTATTCAGAAGCAACATTTCTCGAAGTAGCATTCCCATAAGTAGAGGATGAAATGCTTGATTGTCACACACAAGTTCCATCTTACTGAACTCTCCAAATTTTAATTGTAATAAGGACTTTTTATACAAACTAGCTCACACATTGCTATAGTCATTGCCCAATATTCTGCTTCAACACTACATCGAGTAACATTTTGTTCTTATGCTTCCGGGAGACCAAATTACCTCGTACTAAAACACAATATCTAAATGTAGAACGTCTATCAGAAGGTAATCCTACCTAATCCACACTTCTATATCCAACAATCTGCTCGTGGTCTCAATCCTCGAAGAGTAATACTTTACCTGGAGCTGACTTTATATATCACCTTGAATGCAAACAACTGCATCTCGATGACTATCACTAGGAGAATTCATAAACTAACTTACAACACTCACGGGAAAAGAAATGTCAAGCCTAGTAACAGTGAGATAATTCAACTTGTGGTAAAGTCTGTGTACACTTTACCCTCCCCAGACCTCACTTGTGAGATTCTACTGGGTATGTTGTTGTTGTAATAGTAGTCACAGTTAGGGGTGTTCATGGGTCAGTTTGGATCGGTTAGTGATTAAAACCATAACCAAAATCAATTTAGTCGGTTTTTGAATTTCTAAAACCAAACCAAACCACAAATAGAAAATAACCGTCGGTTTGGTTTTTGTCGGTTTGGTTTGGTTCGATTTTTCGGTTTTTTCGGTTATTGACTAGCCTACTCCAAACATCTCTAGAATAAACTCCTCTTTTTAACCCATAGAAAAGAGTATCACATTGAACAATTTCTCATGAAATATTTGTACAGTGATGGACAAATGACATTATAAACTCTTAAAAATTAGAACAAACACATTAAACAAAACCAACATTGAGATGAAAAGCACCAGCTTTGTATTGTAGGCACTAAGATTATCCAACAACATACAAACACATACATGTACACAGAGCTTTGTATTCTGTTGCAGTGTACTGCAAGAAGAGACAGAGTTGGGCAAATTTGAGTTATCTGTTTACTTTAAAGACTAGCTAGGTGAGCTAATCATATAGGGAAACGATTGAATAAACAAGGAGACATAAAACTACCATTTGAACTAGAAACCATGATAACTCGTATTGTGAAAGCTGAAGTAGAAAAAGTGAGGTAGGGATCGTAGGGTTAACTTATTAGTAATAGTAGGTAGAGTTGGGCTTGGGTTTGGGGCTTTGGGCAATTGGGCTAAAGTATTGGTTGGGCTAGACATAGATTAAAATTTAGTTTTAGATTAAATTTAATAAAATATTCATATTTTATTTATAAATTATAGATAAATACAACAACAACAACAACAAACCCAGTATATTCCCACATAGTGAGGTCTGGGGAGGGTAAGCAGTCTATACCGCTACTCCAGAGGATGTAGCAAGGCTGTTTCCGATAAACCCCTGGCTCAAGACAAGGAATAGTAATCAAAGTCATACCAGAAAACCTGGAACAAGACAAAACATAGAGACGCCACATACAGGGAAAGAGTAAACAAAGACTAGTAAACAATCATAACACCACAAGCAACAAGAAATCATAATAAGAATACTACACCCACCAAGTAATGCCCTACCCTACCTACCCAAAATGGCACTAGCCTTCCATCCTAAAATTATAGATAAATAATTATAATATATATATAAAATTTATCGGTTCAGTTTGATTATTTTCACGGTTATTTTTAAGTAAAACCATAACCAAACCAAATAGCATTTTTTTTTTTTTAAATTTAAAACCAAACCTAACTAAACCAAACCAAACGTCGGTTTTTTTAATTGGTTTGGTTCGGTTTACGGTTCAGTTTGGTTTTTAACCAAACCTATGAACACCCCTAGTCACAGTGAGACAATTCAACTTAACAACCAACCATCTATATATTACAGGATCACTGAGTGGCTCCTTTTGTCCAAGCAAGAGTTTAGCATTCAAATCCATAGGAGTGTCAATGGGTCTACATTCCATCATTCTTGTCTCCTCAAGAATGTCTTAGCAATGTTGTCAAAGACATGCTTAAGCCTTGAAGTGAGGTTCAAAGCATGTTGAGCGCTTCACCTTGCTTAATGTGTCGTTATCAAGGCTTTAAGACATACTTTTCCTAGCCAATGAATATATATATATATATATATATATGTTTTTCATGCATGTAATTATTCATCTTGAACTAAACATATATATATTTGTAGTTTTTCCACTTGTGCCTTTTTTCGTAGAAGCCCACACTTTATTTGCGCTTAACGCCCAACAGATCTTAGAGATTATTTGCGCTCTTTTGCTTTTGATTACATTGTGCCTAAGGCATACTTCCATTGTGAAATAATAATACTTGATCTCGTCTGATTAACCTCAATACCTAGAAACTACTTCAATCTTCCAAGGTCTTTAGTTTAAAAATGTTTAGAAGAGATTTTTTAAATTAGTGATATTATCCTTATCATTGTTGGTGATAGCGATATCGTCAACATACACCATGTGAGAAATAATGGAGAAAAAATATTATTGAATTGTGTGTTTACATAATATCGAGACCCTATTTATAGACACTATAGTACAATCGTTTTTCAAGTAGGATTTTTATATACTATTCTTATTTCTCTTCATATTCTAACACTCCCCCTCAAGCTGGTACATACAAATCATATGTACCTTGCTTGTTAAAAATGTAAGTAATACGAGGACCGATGAGGGAATTGGTGAAGATATCTGCAAGTTGATCGCTTGACTTCACAAATTTTGTAACAATATCTCCCGAGAGTATCTTTTCTCTGATAAAGTGAGAATCAATCTCTATGTGTTTAGTCCTCTCATGAAATGAGAAACACTGGATTTGATGCGATACGAAGGGCTGCTTGATTATCAAACACAAGTTCAATCCTACCGATTTCTCCAAATTTTAGTTCTCCCAGCAATTGTTTGATCCAAACTAGCTCACAAGTTGCTACAGCCAATGCTCGATATTTTGCTTCCGCACTAGATCGAGCAACCACACTCTGTTTCTTACTCTTCCAAGACACCAAATTACCTCCTACTAAAACACAATATCCGGAGGTAGAACATCTATCAGAGGGTGATCCTGTCCAATCAGCATCTGTGTATCCAGTGATATGCTCGTGACCTCGATCCTCAAAAAGTAGTTTTTTACCTGGAGCTGACTTTATATATCGCAGAATACGAACAACTGCATCCCAATGACTATCACGGAGGGAAGTCATAAACCGACTTACAACACTCACAGGAAAGGATATGTCAGGTCTAGTCAAGGTGAGATAATTCAACTTTTCAACCAACCGCCTATACCTTTCAGGATTACTAAGTGGCTCCCCTTATCTTGGCAGAAGTTTAGCATTTGGATCCATAGGAGTGTCAATGGGGCTACATCCCATCATTCTTGTTTTCTCAAGAATGTCTAAGGCACACTTGTGTTGAGAAATAATAATACTTGATCTGGACTGAGCAACTTCAATACCTATCACTCTGTCGAGATCTTTAGTCTGGAAATGCTGAAAGAGATGTTACTTCAATTTAGTGATACCATCTTCATCATTGCCGGTGATAATGATATCATCAACATAAACCACCAAATAAATACACAGATTTGGTTGAGAATATCGATAAAACACTGAGTGATCAGCTCCACTACGAATCATCCCAAACTACTGAATTACTGTGCTAAACTTTCCAAACCAAGCTAGAGGGGACTGTTTCAGACCATAAAGTGACCTGCGCAATCGACATACAAAGCTACTAGACTCTCATAAGCAACAAAACCAGGTGGTTGCTCCATGTAGACTTCTTCCTCAAGATCACCATGCAGAAAAGCATTCTTAATATCCAACTGATAAAGAGGCCAATGATGAATAGCAGCAATGGATAGGAAAAGACGGACAAATGCTATTTTAGCCACCGAAGAGAAAGTGTCACTATAATCAAGCCCAAATATTTGCGTGTATCCTTTGGCAACAAGGCGAGCCTTAAGTCGAGCAACCTAACCGTTTGAACCAACTTTGACTGCATAGACTCAACGGCAACAAACATTAGATTTACCTGCAGGAAGGGAAACAAGCTCCCAAGTACCACTCACATGTAAAGCAGACATCCCATCTATCATAGCTTGCTACTATCCTGAATGAGAAAGTGCTTCACCTATAGTCTTAGGGATGGAAATAGAGAACAAAGATGATACAAAAGCAAAATAGGGTGATGATAACTCAAGAAAGTATAATGTGGGTTAGCATTACGAGTGGAACACATACGTTTTTGAAGTGGAACTGAAGGCAAGTCCGTAGTAGGAGCAGCATCCGACGCAAAACATGAATCATCTGGGACTAATAGTGGACGCGGAAGACGATGATAAGTCAAAAGTAGTGGCACTACAGCTGGAGACGTAGAAGTAACTGTTGATTCCTCAAAGGTTGGTTCGGGTAAGTCTGGAGATATGAGTAAGACCAAGGATCGTGTGGGTAAAATTGGAGATACGAGTAAAACCTCAGAGATATCAGGATGATCAGAAGATGTATAGTAAGATCTAGATTCAAAAAATGTGACATAAGCGGACATAAAGTATCATAAAGTATCGACGAAGATCCGGTGAATAACAACGATACCCATTTTTGAACTCGAGAGTAACCAAGGAAAACACACTTGAGAGCACGAGGGGCTAGTTTATCTTTTCCAGGGGTTAAGTTATGAACAAAGCATGTGCTCCCAAAGACACGAGAGGGGATAGAGTAGAGATGTGACTGTGGAAACAATATAGAATGGGGAAGTTGATTCTGAATGGAAGATGATGGCATTCTATTAATTAGATAGCAAGAGTCAGGACTGCATCGCCCCAAAAATGCAGCAGAACATGGGATTCAATGAGAAAAGTGCAAGCAGTCTCAAGAAGATACCTATTTTTTCTTTCTGCAATACCGTTCTGCTCAGGGGTGTACGGTCAAAATGTCTAGTGAATAATTCCTTAATGAGTCATACACTCCTAAAACTGAGAGGATAAGTATTCTAAGACATTATCACTATGAAAAGTACGAATAGAAACACCAAATTGAGTTAAGATTTCAGCACAAAAACTTTTGAATATAGAAAATATCTCAGAACGATCTTTCATTAAGAAAACCCAAGTACATCGTGAAAAATCATTAATGAAACTAACAAAATAACGAAAACCTAAGGGTGAACTGACTCTACTAGTACCCCAAACATCAAAATGAACTAATGAGAAATAGACTTTAAACGACTCTCAATACTACGTGAAAAAGTAGCACGGGTGTGTTTCCCGATTTGACATGACTCGTCATCTAATGTGGATAAACTAGACAAACTAGGCACCATCTTTTGCAGCTTGGATAGACTCGGATGTCCCAAACGTTTGTGAATTAGGTCTGGAGGGTCTGTAACGAAGCATGTTGTGAAGAAATTTGAAGAGATTAGATGGTAAAGGCCTTGTGATTCATGCCTGTGCCAATCTTCTGTCCCGTACTCTGCATTAGAAAAGAATCATAAAAAAAAGTTATGCTATAATAAAGGGCACGTGTCAAACGACTAGCAGATGCCAGACTAAAAGGACAACAGGGACATAAAGAATAGAGTCTAGAGTGACAGAAGATAGTGATTTGGCTTGTCCAACTCCTTTTGGTTTTGTTCGGATTTCATTGGCTAAAGTAATAGCAGAAAGAGATTGTGAATAAACGATATCAAACAGAAATGATTTGTTACCATAAATATGATCAAAGAAGCACCTAAGTCCACGACCCATGATCCAAGAGTACTAGACTGTGAAACACAAGCAAAAGGATTACCAGTTACAGAAGTATCAGGCTGGGCAACTGAGGCTACTTGCGGAGATGTCTGCTTACTTGCTCGATACTGAAGGAACTCATCATATTCTGTCTGGGCAATATGAGCATTATTGGATGGTCGATTAGGCTGTGGAGATGTCCACTTACTTGCTCGATTCCGAAGAAATGCATTATATTCCTTTACAGCAATAGGATCACAACTGGGTGGTGGACCATGCAAAATATAACATATATCCTGAGTGTGTCTAACTTTATGACAATAACTACACTTTGATCGAGATTTTCCAGAACGACCTCCTCCTCGCCATAAGTTGATATGTTCGTTTTTCTATGGTTTGAGATGCAAGAATAAAGGAGTCAACGGTGGGTGATGAAATTACTTTGTGACTAAGAGGCGCGGCAAAACGAAGCAGACGAAAGAATAACTCATCAATTGTAGGAACCGTACTAGCTAAAATCTGATCACGTACTAAATCATGGACAGTAGAAGGTCCAAGTGTAAGAACTAAAAACAACATCTGTCTATATCTTGTTGTTTTTCCACATCCGCAGTGACGGGCATCAATGTATCAAATTCTTCCATGACTGCTTGTACTTGTCCCAAGCCAGTAGACATATCGGATTCCTGTTTCTTCAAGTTGGTCATTCGAGATATCACATTATAAAAACGAGATATGTCATTAGAGTATAAAGCAAAAGCCTTTTCCCAAACTAGATAACATGTCTAGAATGGGCGAAACAAACTTGGAATCAATAGATTTTGCCTTTTCATCTACCACACTAGCCTTCATCTTTAAGTGATCTTGGACACCTTGATCTTTCCACCACAACTCAACTGAGAAAGCCCAGGCTAAATAATTTGAACTTGCCATCAATGGTTCGGAAGTGATCATAAGACTTGAACATCCGATTCCAATAGTTTTTGAGCCAAAAACATCATACCCACAAGACATCTTGAAAATTTTGACTTGAAAATACCAAGAACAGAATTAGGGTTCTAGAGATTGCTGAAATTCACCAGGGGGAAAAAATATAAAGTCACCGGAATTAGGGTTCCGGTGACCGGAATCTGTGAAACTTCGCTGAAACAGAAAAAACAAAAGCTAGTTGGAGGTCGGAGTATCTGGGTGATCCCAACAGAAAAGAAAAAATTGAAAAAATCGACCGGAGAATGGCTCACGCGCTGACGCGTGACAGATATCGCTGGAATTCCGGTAGGCGCGTGGGGGCGCGTGGCTGGTGACTTTCTGGTGGTTTTGGTCGGGTTTTTGTCACCTGAGCTTTCCGATCCTCTTGGTGGTGGTGTATTTTGCACACAACCCACAAAACAGATAATGACACAAATCAGATGGTGACTTTTTTCCTGAGGCTTCTCATCAATTGCTCTGGTACCATGTGAGAAATAATGGAGAAAATATTATTGCATTGTGTGTTTACATAATTACATCGAGACCTTATTTATAGACACTATAGTACAATCCTTTTCCAAGTAGGATTTTTATATACTATTCCTATTTCTACTCATATTCTAACAAACCACAAATTAACTTCATCCTCACCAGAGATAAAAGGAAGTTCAGCTCACTTTGAGTACCTCACAGAAAAATGTTAAAATTTATATCAACCCATACTTCTGATGTGAGTAGACCACTCAAGCATAACATAGCAAACATAGAGTAATCTACTTTACAATTTACCCACTCAGCATAACAATCAGTGCAGGAATTTATGGAACCCGGGAATTACAAATGCCAAAGTATTGGAAATCAAAGGAAGTTATCCACATCCAGAATGTTGACCATAATCCTTAAAATGCAGATTTATGGACATGAGACTTGATCGCCTTTTGATAGCTACAGCATTATAAATCTTGTCCACAGAAAGAATCTGAAGAGAACACATAAAGGAATGGATATGATGCAACATACCAAGAAAATCTGATATAATATATGATTCCCATAATATTTTGCAAGCATGGCACGAAGACACCCATCAATGTCCCAGACTTGACAGCAGTGGGCTACAACAGCATTCACAGGAAAGAGAGTTAAAAAGGCATTCAAAGCTCCATTGAGCAACCCATCAATAGAGAATTACATAATTCAGCAATGCATGTGAGCTGCAAGTTGTGATCAATGAATTTCAAATCTCAAAAGTGCAAGTTCTGATGAATGCACAAATACAACTAAAACTAAGTCTCAGTCACAAACAAGTTGTGTTGTCAATATGAATATCTCCACTTCTTCATTTAAGCCCAAATGGAAGTCCATAATTGTGAGAATTGATAGTAAATCAAATTGCAAGAGAAGTACGTGAAACCAACCAAGTAACTAGAGAAGCATAAAACAATATCCCTCATACTCTCTTCCATGCTGATCAGAAATAAAACCGGAAACAAACCTCATTAAATGAAGTTGTAAGGGAAATGGGGAAATGAAGGGGAGAACAACCAACTAAACTGTTATATTTTTATTTCAGGCAGCCACTTGAAGAATATATATGCACTCACTTTACCACATATTGGATAATTAATAACACACTAAACAATTCAGATTCATCTTATCTTGCACAAATTATGAGTAAAACTGAGAGTTAGCACAGCAAATTTATTGATAGACACCAAAAGATCAACAAACTTTTTACTGAGGATCTCCCATGCTTTAACCTTTTTGAATATTCTGTTCATGTATTCTGTTTTCTAACATTTTATTTTCGACACAAAAGAACTTTTAAATCCGAAGATCTCAGTTTTATTACAAGAACGGTACTCCACTAAAATAGTATGATAAGTGCCATATTAAAGTGCCAAGGACTACATGAATAGGGAAACAAGTTCAATGGGTCTACTTTCCCCTCTTGCAAAGAAGAGCAAGGCAGGGAAATGGTGATCCCAGCAACCTCCTCTATATTTAAGACTAGATCATCACTAACACGAGATCTAACATTCGAAGATTACTCGTTGAGAAATAAGAACCTTATCCAAAAAAAAATTGACAATTTGGAATGGTGTAAGACATTGATGCTTTCTTTAAAGCAGACTTGAGTATGCAATGATAATTTATTACTAAACCAATCAACAATATGTTGACATACAATGGATTTACTTTAAAGTAAGTTCTACACTTTTGTCTTCTTATAACTTCACTCTACCCTTTAGCCACCTTCTTACCCACTGTTCAGCATTTATTCAAAGATGCAGACGCTATATTTCTTTAACCATTCCCGGTCGGCCTCCCTCAAAAAAAGAGAGGAAGGCATAGGATACGACAACAAAGACCGCAAAGGAAAGAGAATTCCATGGGAGACTCTACCTTGAAAGAAAGTTACATGTTTTGTTGGAGATCAGAGAGGATCAGTTATAGGAGAGGAATAGAAGAAAAGAGAAGGGGTAGTTCCCTCCATTGGCTAGGAAGCAAAAGGGTAGAGAGGATAAAATGTACCCATCCACGTGAACTTTTCCAGTCTCTCAAGAACTGGATAAAAAGGAGCACTCTGTTTACTCCTCCAGTTGTAACAAATCACCATAGGTAAGTTAGATAATTCATTTATGGAAATAGAGTTACATGTTTTCCTCCCCTTTCTCTTCCCCTTCCATTAAGCCAAACGTAGTGTTAATTGGTATGACATAAAACTTCAAGAAAATAGAACGGATGATTAAGAACCTATTACAGTACCCTGGGCCGCTCAAGAGTGATAGACACATTCCCACCATCTCTCGGACTGGGTGGCGCTTGAATTTGATCCCCCGTCATGCTGAAATAGCAAGATTGATTAGAACCATAATATTATTCAAATCTCAAATACTGAAAAGGAAAGTTGAATTTGAAAATTATCAGTTTTGAAAATACAAAAATGATAAGTTAATAAGGACATGCATCAAGTCTTTCAAAATTCGAAATTAACCCCAAGCCAAGACCCAACCAACAGAGAAAGATTCATTATTCTCCAATGTTGTTCACAAGTGCTACAACTTTTAGACAGTTCTGGGAGAAAGTGAGTGAGTCAGTGAGTGAGTGAGAGAGAGAGAAGAATCAAAGTAAATCTAAAGCGATCAATCAACCACGCCTCAAACTGGAACAGGTTGGAGCTGTATTTATTATATTTATATAATACAAGATAAAAGGTTTGTTGGAAAGAAGGAAATAAATGTAAAAGAAAACAGAATGTTTACCTCTTACCTCTTGAGACCTAGAATATTTACAAGAGAATCAAAGCCAAATAGTTCCAATTTGGATTCTCTTTGAGGACCGTTTACACTGTGATTGGGGATTGAACCTTCAGAATCCACATCTTGCTGTATATTCACTTTGACTTTCCTGATAAATAAATTGTGTAAATAAAAATAATGCATATAAGAAAGAGAAGTGAAATTCTCGAACACTTTAAGCGAGAAAAGAAAAAAGAGCCTTTAAACCCAAAAAAAAAGGAATGTTGCCGCTCGTATATAAGACCATCTCATATAATAAGTGTTGACGTATAAGACCATCTCATCTAAGAGCTTAAATTGCTAGAGAGAGCACACTTCTATTTACATAATTATTCTCTCCAATACGACCCTTCGCGTGCGAGCCTGATTCTTTCCATAGGCCAACCATGTGTAAATTCTTTTTTTAATGGGTAGAAATGAGACTCAAACCCACGACCTTTACTTGCACTGATATCATGTTGAAATGTGTGACCATCTCATCTAAAAGCTTAAGTTGTTATAGAATGCACACTTTTATTTACTTGAGTATTCTCTTCAACAATAAGAATTCTAAGTATTGAAGAATCTCAACATAAAAAGGGCGACGTTTACTCCCGTATCTCACCCACAAGAGTTAAACAATCTACTAGTATTAAAATCCTACATAAATCCAAAAGCAACCTTTGAATTAACTAATCTACAAGTTGTAAAGTTTTTAGACACAAAAGAACGTAACTCGTTCAAGAAAGAAATATAAATTCAGAAAATTCCCCACTACAAATCAACAAAAGGGTAAAGAAACAATCATTCATCCAATAGGCTAAAAAGGACCTACTCAGATAAACTGATTTAGCTCAGCGTGAGGGGGTCTTGTTCCTGTGTAGTCTGACATCTCTATATAACCATGTACTCTCCCCAAAATGACAAAGAATCATCTACCAAGTTTCAAAATGGAGAGAACCTTAAATGTTTTTGAAGTCCAGTCCAGGATGTACAGCAACAATAAGAAAACACCAACTTAGTTCATCATAATGCACAACAGAGTTCAACCCCACCCCACACACCCCACTCCACCCCAAAAAGAAAAAAAAAACAGACAGATATTAGAGACAACATGTATCACCATATCTCCCTTTTTCCCAGCAAAAAGTGAATAATCATGATACACACTTCGGAGCTTCATTTTTATGTGCCAGAAATGCTTCCAAGAGTCCTACAATTTCTCCTTTTGCAAACCCAGTTTCTCAAAGTTAACTGAACGATAACCCAATCTGCTAGACATCTCATAATTCAGAGTCAACAAGTTAGCCAGCATCCAGTACAGTCCTTTTAACTAAATCTTCTATTTATCTCTAGATAAAAATAGAAATCCTTCACAGCACACATATCTACCATGAAGAACCAAGCTTATTTATCAAACTTTGGTCAATTTTTGAAGCCTCAAAGAAAATCCTCATAGCATTGTAGGCATTATTATAAACTTGAACCTACTTCTACTTAATACCTTATCTCGACATTTATACTGAAATGAAGTCAAATCATAAACCTTCCATGGAAGGTTACATTTTCTGTGAACTCTGACATGTCAAATTATGAAAACAACAACAACAAACCCAGTGTATTCCCACAAAGTGAGGTCTGGGGAGGGTAAAATGTACGCAGTCCATACCGCTACCTCCGAAGAAGTAGAGAGGTTGTTTCCGATAGACCCCCCGGCTCAAGATAAAGAATAGTAAACAAGAGCGTAATGAAACATGAAGTAAGATGCATGACATAACATAAATAAGGAATAAGACATAATAAAATAGAAATCAGAGCAATACGAATAAGATAAATAAGTGCAATATGAATTAGGGGATAAGAAAAGGACATTTGGAATAACACAACCACCTAGTAGTAACATACACTCACAGACCAAAGGCACCCATCACCTCCAAACCCTCCTGACTAGAATTGCTAACCCGGCTATACATGAGCTCTTCTAACTACTTGCTACAACCCACGCACTCATCCTAGCCTTCTACCCTTATCCGCGACCTCCACACCTTCCGATCTAGGGTCATGTCCTCAGTAAGCTAAAGCTGCTCCATGTCATGTCTAATCACTTCCCTCCAGTATTTCTTCGGCCTACCTCTCTTTCTCTTGAAGCCATCCAACGCTAGCCTTTCACACCTACGAACTGGGCCATCCGTGCCCCTCCTTATCACATTCCCAAACCATCTCAACCTTCCTTCTAGCATCTTGTCCTCCACAGAAGCCACTCCCACCTTCTCCCGAATAATCTCATTCAGAACTTTATCACCGCTAGTAAGTCCCACATCCAACGCAACATTCTCATTTTCGCCACCTTCACTTTTTGAATGTGGGAGTTCTTGACTGGCCAACACTCTGCTCCATACAACATGGCTGGACGGACTGCCACTCTGTAGAATTTGCCTTTAAGCTTAAGGGGCACCTTCGTATCACACAACACTCCCGAGGCGAGCCTCCACTTCATCCAACCTGTTCCAATATGGTTAGAGACATCCTCATCAATCTCACCATTCCCCTGAATCATAGACCCAGGATACTTAAAACTATCCCTCTTACAAACATCCTGGGAATCCAACCTTACCACCACATCGTCCTCCTGCCTCAAGTCACTAAACTTGCATTCCATGTACTCTGTCTTGGACCTACTCAACCTGAACCCCTTAGATTCAAGGGTTTGCCTCCAAACCTCCAATTTATCATTCACACACACCCGCGCCTCATCAATCAGCACGACATCTTCCGCAAACAACATACACCAAGGCATCTCCCCGTGGATACTCCGCGTCAACACGTCTATCACCAACGCAAACAGGAACGGACTAAGAGTCGAACCATGATGCAACCTTGTATCGACCGGAAAATGCTCAGAGTCCCCTCCCGCTCTCACCCGAGTCTTCCCTCCATCGTACATGTCTTTAATAGCTCTGATGTACGCCACCGGGACCCCTCTCACCTCTAAGCATCTTCAAAGAACTTCCCTAGGGACTTTGTCATACGCCTTCTCCAGGTCGATGAACACCATGTGTAAATCCCTCTTCCTTTCCTTATACTGCTCCACCAATCTCCTCACGAGGTGGATTGCCTTTGTCGTCGAGCGACCAGGCATAAAACCAAACTAATTCTCCAAAATGGACACGATCCTCCTCAATCTCCGCTCAACCATCATTTCCCAAATCTTCATAGTATGACTCAACAATTGATACCCCTACAGTTGTTGCAACTCTGAATGTCACCCTCATTTTTTTCATATAACGGAATCATCATGCTCCACCTCCAAGACTCAGACATTCTCACCGTTTTGAAAATGTCGTTAAACAAATCAGCCAACCACCTTAAACCTGCCCCACCTATGAACTTCCAAAAATCCACTGGAATCTCATCAGGCCCCGTCGCCGTTCCCCTCCGCATCCTATGAATAGCCTCTCTGACCTCCCAACCTTAAAACATCTACAATAATTGAAATCACAGCTCTCCTCCGAGTGCTCCAGCTCCCCTAACTCAATGCCTCTGTCCCTCTCCTCATTCAAAAGCCTATGAAAATACATGTCAAATTATGAATATTCCTCAATTCAAACAAGTCAGCTTTTATTTTTGTTAAAAAAAAAAAGGAATGACTTAAGCTCAATTAGGGTAGAAGGTTAGTAGGTAACTAGGTGTATTGCTTTCCCATTCTTGGAGTACTAGTTTTATTCTTGTTTTTCGTATTCTTAGATTTTTGTTCCTTTTTTAGCCTCGCTTGTTGTTACTTCTTCCTTTTACATCTTCATTTAAGCCGAGGGTCTATCAGAAACAGTATCTCTACCTTCTTAAGGTAAGGTTAAGGTCAGCGTGCACTCTACACTCTAGACCCGACTTCTTCTTGTTGTAAGCTCAAAGCTCAAAGCTTGGTTTGTCAGCAAGCTCAGCTATCTAACGGACTGCACAATTTTGTTGTAGATCATACAAAAACCTCAATGTGAGATACTATAAACCTCAACAGTCAGTAAAAGTAGAGCAACAACCTTGGGAATGAGGTTCCAAACACTATACTTGAGTGAATATTTTTAATCTACCTAAACCACGAAAGGCAGAGTCGTCTAGTTCTAATGTTGATGGAATGTAGTAGGTAGCGTGGCTTTATTAGAATACTTATATTCTAGATATGCAAAAGCTGACGAAATCATAAAAAATAAAAATTAAATTATAAAAAAAACTACTCCCTCCATCCCAATTTATGTGTCATCTTTCAAATTTCGAGATTCAAACAAGTTTGTCTTTGACCATTATTTTTTCATATATATTTTAAATATTTCAAACTATCAACTACTGTGTTTAATAGTACTTTTTACGTAGTTCTCAAATATATAACTTTTACTTCAAAAAACTTGGAAATTTCATATCCAAATTCATGTCAAACTTAAAATGTTTGACTCTCGGGAAGCCAAAAGTGCCACACAAAATGAGACAGAGAGAGCATATGTAGTAACAAACACAAAAAAAATATTCAGTGATTCTTCCCAGTTGTGCTAGACTTGGTGGAAAGAGTTAACTTATGTGTACGTGTATTTAGTCGAGGTGCAAAAAGGCTGCTCTGGACACAACAGTTATCCAAAAAACACTTGGTGATTCTTCTCGGCGTCCTCCTAGCCTTGGTAGACAGTGTTTAACTTATATTATAGATATTCAAAAGCTGACGCAATCATTAGAAAAAAAAACAATATGTAGTAATAAACAAAACAACACTCGGTAACTTATATCTCCGTGGATTTAGTCGAGGTGCGAAAAAACTGCTCTGGACACACGGTTATCAAAAAACCATTCTTCCCAACTGTCCTCTTAGCCTCGGTGGACAGAGTTAACTAATATTATAGATAATCCAAAGCTGACGCAATCGTTAAAATAATAAACACACCATATGTAGTAACAAACAAACAAAAAAACACTCCTTAACTTATCTCAGTGGAGTTAATCAAGGTGCGGGAAAGCTGGTCAAAAAATGTAAGTTAGGAAGGTAAAAATGAGAGAGAGTACTTGTGATCTTGTGTAGATGAGGAGGATCGAGGATCAATAGAGGACATTTCCAAAACGGCGCGATCATTATCATGCGCCACAACCGGACTGTATCTTCGTCCCCTGCTAACACCTGAACCTGATGATGCCGCCAACTCCTCATCACCCTCAATTTCATCCTTAGAAGAATGCATTAGAATTCCAACAATGCCCACAATTTCCTGAATCTATATAGTATTAATTTGATATGATTATATTCAGATCTGATTCAGCGTATATAGAAAGAGAGATCTGACAATTCAAACAAACGGCGAGGTTGAATATTATTTGTACTTTTAACAGAGAAATGAAATATGTGTTGCAGATAAGGACGGGCACAGGCAGGCAGGCGGGCGGGCGGGAGAAGAGAAAAGAAGTGTTGAAGTTTCCTCAACGGAGCAGAAGCAGCTATTCTTCTCAACGGAGATTGTTAAATTCATTCACACGCAAATTGACTAAAGGGTCCTTTAGTTGGAAACTAAGTTATTTCGCATAATTAACTTTGAAATTATCTTATTGTGTACTCCTATGATATATCTTTAACTACACTAAGTTATTATGTTAATTTTTGTCTTAATTTACGTGATAAAAATAAAATTTAAATAATTAATTATATTTTTAATATATTTTTAGATTTTTTTAAGTTGTTAGTTATTTAATTTATAATATTTTTCGGCATTGTAATTTATTATTCTAAGCTGTTAGATTTTGTAATTTATAATACTCTCCTTATTTAAACTTTTGTAGTATTGATAATCAATTTATATTTTAAATATAATTTAAGCTTTTAATTATTGTGATTTATAATATTTTTCTATTTTAATTTAAGTGACACTGATATAATTTTGAGAGTCAATCAAATATCACGATTGAAGTAGCAAAACCGACATGCCTTGAATGACTCATAATAACTAATTAAAAGTGATATAGCAAAATTGCTCTAAAAAAATACTTGTGAAAAAAAATTAAGTGAGCTATAAGATGTCAAATCAATTTAAAACATCAAGAGTTAATTTATCATTTTATATTTATTTTACTTTTTTATTAAATATTATTAATTTTTTAATACCCGAATAGCTTATAATAATTAACTAGAGATGATATAGTAAAATTACAGTTGAAGCTGCTCAAGCAGACATGTTATAAATATCTATTTTACCTTTTAAAAATTAAATTTTATTAATTTTATTATACATAAATGTCATATAATAATTAATAAGAAGTGATATAGTAAAATCACAGAGCAAGCAAGCATCTGGAAGCATGCATATCGACCGTCAGCTACCTGCTTCCAACAGCTGCTACTCGCACTTATATATAGTAGGAATTAATATGATATATGAATGGTGGATAAATAATTTTGGAATTAATTAATAGTTCCAACTAAATTCAAGATAAATAATCTTATACTTTATCTTAAGATTATTATATTTTATACATCAGATCAAATTATCTCTTACACTTTGTTTGGATTGTGATTATCCATAATTTCATATAATCAAAGGTGAATTCAAAATTTAAATAAAAATCAAATAATAGTAATTAAGGAGATTTGAACCACTAAGACCAATAAAACCTTTAAAAATCCGTTTACTCTACCAGGACGACAAACTACTTTATTTATGGAGTTCTCAACTTATTATTCTTTTTTTTTTAATTATTCTTATATATATACTAGATTTCTCTATATAAATACTAGACCCACAGAAAAGTCACGGAATTCTCAAAAAACCCACCCAGCCCCTTGGATCCGCCCCAATTGTATAGTGTAAGCTAGTAGGGGTGTGTACGGTCGGTTTGGTTTGGTTTTATATATTATCGATTCGGTTTATTGGTTTTCGATTTTTAAATATGCTAAATCAATAACCAAACCAATAAGATATTTTTTATCGATTTTTGATTAAACCGAACCGTTAAGGACTAAAAATCGATAAATCAATAACATTTTTATCGGTTTAATTTATCGGTCGCTTCAATTTTTGCACACCTCTAATGCTAGTATTGTATGATAATGTACAGTATTTTATGTTTGAATAAATTGTATCATTTGTTATTATTTAGTAATATTTTTATTATTTGTTTTGACGTACCATGATTGATAAGTTTGTTAAAATATACTAAATTATTATATATGTTAAGTTTATCAATAATCATTAATAAATAGACGAACGCAATTTTCTTTTTACTAATTCGTCATGAATTATGTCTTGCAGATATATTAAGTTATTAAATTAATACAAATTCTAAAAAAATAAAGTTTTAATAAAAACATGTCAAAATATATGTACTTAGATTCGTTATATTTTATAGTAATAATTTTCATTAGAAGAATGAGCAAAATAGGTGAGGGTTAAGGATAGAATATTTGGGTGGAGTTAATAACATAGGGTAAAAGTAAAATTGAATTATGGAATATCAAGTAAGGGTATAGTTGGAAAGAGAAATTAGGTAATAATGAAATATCACGTAAAGTGGTTATATGAAGTGAGCCTTCTCAAAACTACTAAACTATGAAATCAAATCATAATATACTATCTATTTCAAAGAGCACAAAATAAATAGTATAAATAACATAAATATCAACCTTTTTAGAAGTAATTATATTTTCTCCCATATTTTTAATTACTTTACTCTCTCTTCTTATTAATATACATAATATAGCCGACATATATATGTCATTTTATGTATATGTTGAGATTTTTATAATATGTTTAGGGAATTGAAATTTTTTGTAATATTAAAAACATAAGTTGTGTCTTTGTGTAATTTTTAGAAATAAATAAATATGATACTTCTATTAACCACACCATACTATACATGGGTAACCATCATCGACAAAGACTTAGGGGGGTGTTCATAAATGGATCAAATCGAAATTTTTAAATTGATTTGAAGCAATTTGAATAATACAATTCGAATTATTTATAAAAATAATTTAAAAATATTATGTGTTTCTCAATTCGGATATGATTGGATGTGTTAGGGTTCGACCCTGGGTATGAAGAAAACTCTGTTGGGAGCGTTAGCACCTTAATGGGCCCTGCAACACACGATTTAGATTAATCGGGGCTGCAATGCGGGTACCGAACACCGGATGGAAAACAAAAAATGATTGGATGTGTTTGCAATTGGAACCAATTCAAAAAATTGAAATTTATATAGTACATACTATATAATAATAATAATAATAATAATAATAATAATAATAATAATAATAATGTTATTTAATCTATAATAGAGGTATATGGTCATACGCGTATACGGTGGGTATAACTCAGGGCCCAAGCCCAAATCTAGACTATTTCAATTTACTATCGAAATGTAACCTTCTTCATCCATTTTTTCTCTCAATCTCACTCTAAAATCAAATTGAGATTTGATACAAGCCAAATGATCATCATAACTTTTGATGACATCATTTGAGGCAAATACAAAGAGGTTCAAGCTATGGTCAAGCAAAGAACTCAAGAATGCACTTGAAAGACCTACTTCGAGCTCCTAAGCAAGCAACATCGTGTTTGGAAGATAGCTTGGAGCCGAGGAAAGTCATGGCACGAGGAATAAAGAGCCCTTATGGGTTATTTCTGAAATAGCCACTTTTGGACTATTTTTGTAATAGGCTAATTTTACAAAGGCAACTACTATAAATAGGTGTCTTAGACATATTTCATTAGGGATTTTTTTTTTCATGATGTATTCATGAGATTCCATGGGAGTGTTTGAGTGCTTGAAAAAACATTTGTTGAACCTTGCTTAATTAGAAACGGTGGTTGTGAAGCGAACCTAATCCTCTTTGCGGTCACCGTAAGAGTCAGGTGCTTATTGATAGTCATTAGGGGAGGTTTTAGGATTCGAATACATCCTTCGATTGCCCTTTCGGTATCAATTTTGTGTCTGTCTTCCTATCTTGGTTATTCTATCCTTCTATCTTTATTTTTGCATCTTAGATTTGAGCCCTCGTGGATCAGATCGTTTCATTTGTTATCAGAGCTGAGCTTAATTTCGTTCATATGAAGTCAATCTTGGGTTTTTTATCTTAAAATTCGCAAAAAAAATTAGAAAAGAAAATCGAGATAGTTCCAAATTTTTTTTAGGATTTTTCAATTTTTTAGTTTTTGATTTTTTGTGTCTTTTTGTGTTTCTAGTATTAGATTTGTGTTCTCTAATACTATTTGAGTCAAAATTCAAGAGTTGAGCTTATTCCGGGTTATTTTGAGTCATCTACCATTGTTGCTGCTTGAGTTGAAGAAACTTGAGGTGGGTTTCTCGAAATTGGAGATTATTTGGTGATAATTTGAGCTTAAAAATGTGTGGGTTGAAGTGAGCTTGGGGTTTGAATTTTATAGAATCCCGGGTTTATTTGGATGAGGGTCAATTTTTAAATGTTCTTCATATTCTTCATGTGTTGTTGCAGAAGAACATTCAAAAATAGTGTGTTTGATCCAAAAAGGAGCTAAGAAAGAGGTGTGGTACTTGTTTATTCCAAAGAATATTTCAAGTCTTCCAAAGAAAGAAAGAATCAAAAAGCATAAAAAAAATATTCTCAAGGAAGAGATAAAGGAGAGTACAAAGGAGGGGACCACAAGAAATTCAAACTTTCTTGAGCTTGAAAGATCAATTGAAGAGTTCGAACTCCTTGTATTTTTCATCCATAGCAGCCTAACAACACCTCAAGTTGGAGAAAAAGCAAATTGAAAATTTCGTTGGTGATTCTTCAACGACTTGACAATCCTACACACCGTTCCTTCACACGAAAAGTTTCCAACCAATCTTTAGATTGTTGAGGAGATTATATGGGTGATTCTTCACATTTTGGGTGAATCCTTACATAATAAATCATAAGGGAAAGGATTGAACTCGAGCTAGAACTTGTTCAGGGTGACAAGCAAATTGAACAAGTCGTCAAGTGCTCACTGCCTAAGGGTGACGAATAGGCCTAGCCGTCAATCCTTTTCGTCAAGTCAATGATAAGCCATCAGGATAATTCATCAAGTACACTGCCTAAGGCCGACGACTAAAGACTAGTCGTCAAGCCTTTAACAAGCTTTGACAGCAAGTAATCAACCCCAACCAGATTAGTTGACAATAGCTACTGCCTAAGGGTGACGACTAGGGACTAGTCATCAACCTAGTCGTCAACCAAGTGACGACCAATCAACCTAGTCGTCACCTAAGAATTGTTTAAGTCCTTTATGTTTCCAAGGTCGACGACAACCAGTGACAAGCCGTCACTCAAGTGACGACTACAATCCTAGTCGTCAACCAAGTCACCAACTCGGATAGAATTTCGTAAGCTCACTTTTAGATTCTTAGTTTCTTTCTTTTGATTCCTAAACTTCTTTTATTGATTTTAAACACTAATTAGCAAGTAGTAATCATCCTACTTAGTTGTGAATTAGTTTTTGAGTCTGTTTTTTTTCGTCGTTATTTTCTTTGTGTGCTTTTCTTATTTTAATTCGTAGAAACTTCTTTGATTCTAATTCGTTAGTAGATTTTGTTTTGTTTCTTGAGTTGATCAAACAAGAATCCATTTTGGCCGTAAAGTAGTGATTGACACCTTATTTACTATCGGAGTATAAACAACTTTCAACATTTGCCGCTCCAATTGTGAGGATCACAAAGGTGAGTTCATACGAGTATTGGTGAGGAGCTTTTACTATTAATCTTGTTTGTTCATTTTGTAGGTACAAAGTGATATAAGGAAAACATTGCTTTGATATCCTCGTATAATGGTGTATATGACACATGAGACTATAATTGTGGTGAAAAATGTTATGGCTATGAAGAAGATGGAGATTTTGGGAGCTATGAATATAACCAAGATCAAGATATGGATAAGAATGAAGGCTACTATTCCAAAGGAGGATGTAAGATGAATGAAGTGCCTAGTTCTTATAATAAGTATGGAGATGATGAAGAGCCTTGTAATGGTTCTTATAAATAAGATGTGGCAAATGAAGAGTACTACACTTCCCTCATCGAGCATCAAAGCAATGTAAGATATAGCTCATTCACTTACAAATCTTATGAGAGTCATGGTGAGCATACACATGTGGAGAATAAATATTCATACTACTCACCTTGTAGTACTTCTTATCAAAGTCAAAGTGGAGTGAATGGTTATACTAGCTATAGTAGAGGTTGTCCCACGAGTAGACAAAAAGCATACATTTTCGAGGTCTAAGGGTGTTACATCTCAAGCTTTTTATTCTAGTTCCCGAATATGTGGAAGCGGGAACCAAGGTATGAATGGAGGGTATAGTAGGATTCAATGTCTTCCTACTCTATCTATTGTTAAAGGAGAATGGGATCCCGAAGTTTACTTTTATTGGGAATGGCAATGCGAAAGAGTCTTCAAGGATTATGCTATGAGTGAAGCCGAACAAGCTACATCTGGCCTTAAGTACATTCAAGGTCTGACCTTAGCGTGGTGTCAACTTGCAAGGACTCCTACCTAAACTTGGGGTGCCTTGAATGGGTTTTTGAGGCCAATCTATGTGCCAAAGGGTTA
The DNA here is from genome assembly GCF_002878395.1 of Capsicum annuum. Lineage (NCBI taxonomy): Eukaryota > Viridiplantae > Streptophyta > Magnoliopsida > Solanales > Solanaceae > Capsicum > Capsicum annuum. The sequence continues at coordinate 10,622,606 of NC_061111.1, forward strand.
CATGAAGCTTTATAATAGTGATTCGAAAAGACAACCACGTTCAAAATGGGTAGAGATTTGTGTAGTTCCGAGCTGTGTTCTTATTTTTTATGATGGGTTTCATGCAAACTATATAACTCCTCTTTTGGTTGATTATCTAGGGATACCTCGAGTGTCCAAGCATTTCCCATACTTCTTGGAAGGCTATAGAGTCTCCGAGAGCGTAAAGGTTTCCTTCACCTGAGATGGGTACTATGAAGAGGTGCGGTATGACATATTCCCAATGGAATGTGGACGCTTAAACTTGGGTGCCGATTGGTTTTCATAACATGAGATTCCAAATGTGCAAAATTGGCCTAAGTTTGCAAAGGACCAATGGAGAAATCATCTCTTTCTATCCACCCTTCCCAAAACTTAAGGAAATGTGACCACTTACTCTAAGCCTTATGAAATTAAGAGACAAAAGATTGAGAAAAGTAAGAGAGTTAAAGGTGGCAATCCAAGAGAGGAAAAATGAGAGGTTGAGGGGAGTAAAGTGAGGGGGTTTCCACCAAACCGAGCTAACATTGTTTGTTCTTCTATTTCTAAGGACATTTATGTAGGTACCAACATGGCAAGTGGAGGAGAACAAGTGTTAAAAGAGCAGATTCCCTTTGAAGACTTGACGAGGGAAATCTTAATTGATTCTAAATCTTGTGGAGGACCTTCACACCAAGGTAAAGAAGAATGTGCTCAAGAACTTCAAGATAAAATAGCTAACTCTTACACTCTTGTGCATGAAAATAATGATTGTATGGCTAATAGCCCATTGAGTGTAATTAGTAGCTTGCCTTTATGTGAGTCTATTAATTATTTTCCCCTTAATGATGATGTACATGTTGTGAGTGTGTATCCATTAGTTGATCCTATTGATAACCGAATTGACTTTTCTAGTAAGATCAATTTGTGTCCACCTAGTGTTGAAGTCATTGTGTTGAATGATAGTACATTATTTTGTGAAAATTTTGTTGATCAACTTGCTTGCAAAACTATTCCACCACTTGAGTATGTGTGTGATGTAATTAATGGACCTCAAGTAAGTGAAGAACTTGAAGATGTTGGTCAAGAAGATAGGAGTGGCCCCTTAAGCATATCTTTTAAAGAAGATTCTATGGATTGTGTTGCTCATAGGGATGATCATGTATTTGAAACATCTTTGATACTTGATAATGGACTTTTATAGAATGGACTTGCATGTTCTACATCCTCCTATTCATATATAGATTCTTCTCTTTGTAAGAACAATATCTTATTTGAGAATGATAAAATCACTCCTAGTGAATTACCTAGTGGTGTGGATAGCATTGTTGAAATAGCTTATCTTGAGGGCTATATTCTATATGACAACCCATTATGGTATGACAACATTTCTCCTAAAGATGAAAATCTCTTCTTGGAGGATGAGAGTACTCTTAAGAGGAAGAAATGCGAAGTCTTGGAAAGGAATAATCCATTGGGTGACGAAGACTTTAATTTGCTCAAATACTTGAGAAACCCAATTAGTGATTGTTCCTATAACAATACTTGTGGTTGTGATTCTTTGTTTGACACCTCTTGTTTGATGACTATGAGAATGAATTGTTTGCTTCGTGTGAAGACTTAAGTAATAATCCCTTTGATGTTAGTGGTTGTATGTGTTTACTTGAGGATTCTTCCATGGAAAGAGAAAGTATCCATTGTTTTCGCATATCTTTCTCTTCTACTTTGTGTGACCCTATTGTTAAGAATACTCGTGGCGATGATCTTTGATCTAATAGTGAGTATCTACATGGTGACACCTTTGTTTAAGTGGACTTGAGTGATACCTTTCTTTACTCTCTACTTCCTTTTGATGATGCTTATGCTATTTGGGTGAAACCTATGGGGAAAAAGAGTGTTGTCTAGACCCGTGTCTATGGCCACTCTTTCCATTTGACCCCGGTGCCAAATTTAGAAATAGTTATCTTGGTAAACCTAAATTATTTCTTGGTCTACATGACAAACGAAGTTTGATTGAGAATGTTGGTATCCTTTCCTATGATGTAAAGTCTTTCTCGGGAATTCATAATCCACTTGAGAGATCAACATTGCGTAAGGAAAAAAAATTCAACAAAGATGAGAGATCTTTGAAGAAGGGGAGTAATGAAAAGCTCCAAGAGAGTTATCCATTGTGTGTTTCCATTCTTGAACAAAGTTTCACTACTTGTAGTTCAAGAAGAGAGTCTTCTCTTGAAACTACTTGGGACGAATGCTATTCTTGCGATACCCTTCTTCAATACGTAAGTAGAATTGATGACCTTCTTATTAGAAATTCGAGAGCAAAAGTGTCATTGTCTCCTTTGGGCGCTGCTTATAAATTTGCATCCTTACTTGACATACTTGTGCTTAAATTGAGTGAATCTCAACTTGTAGATGCCAAGTTGGTCATTTGTTTGTGGAAAAGCCCATGGATGTTAAGGACTTCTTGCCACTTTCATAGGGTTGGACAATTTGAAAAATCTTTTGGGGCTCTTGGGAGAATGCTTAACTTTGTTAATAGATGGAAACAAACTTATTGGGAGAACTAATTGTCTTGGACTTGTTTGTTCCATAGTAGATTCTCTATTCTTCCCCGTATCATGACTCTCTTTATGAAATTCCTTTATTTGGGAAGTTGTTTGAAAGGAAGAATTTACATGTGCTTAAGTGTTTCGATCCCATCCTTGTGTGCATTATGTGCTAAGTCTTTTGAGGCATTTGCCATTCTTATAGATAATAACACCATGGATGATGCCTTTACACTTGATTCCTTTCTATACTATCTCTTTATTCATGATGATATCCATGCTAATCTTGAATTTATTTTATGTAGAGGTAGGAAAATTGTTGGTTTGTCTATTCGTTTGAGTGACAATTCTATATAGATCTTGTGGACTTTAGAACCAATTGGTAAACCACCCTCAGTGTGGTTTCTTGAAGAAGTAATGAAACAATTGTGTCTTATGGCTCATAAGATGAAAGTAGTTCTACCTTTTAGATTATTTGATGTCATTATGACCTTTGTAGTTTTCTTATCTCTTGGTGATTTTCATAAACAAATCCTTTGTGCATTTTTCATTGAGTTTTTAATATTTAATTCAAAGAATCCTTGATTACATTTCAAGTATGTGCAACCTTGGCATGTTGAGCTGATTTATTGTGCTAACCCTAACCCTCATGCCATGAGGAGTTTGTGTTCGTTTGTCCTTCCTTTGATTTTGCAAGGCTCGAATTCGAGGTCGAATCCTTTTCAAGAAGGGGAGGATGCTACAAGCCAAATAGCCATCATAGCTTTTGATGACATCATTCGAGGCAAATACAAAGAGGTCCAAGCTATTGTTAAGCAAAGAGCTCAAGAGTGCACTTGGAAGACCTCATTTGAGCTCCTAAGCAAGCAACATCATGTTTGGAAGATAGCTTTGAGCTGAGGAAAGCCATGGCATGAGTAATAAAGAGTCCTTGTGGGTTATTTTCGAAATAGTCACTTTTGAGCTATTTTTGTAATAGGCTAGTTTTGCAAAGACAACTACTATAAATAGATGCCTTAGATATTGCATTAGGGAATTTTTTTGATGATTATTTTTACATGATGTATTCATGAGACTCCATAAGAGTGTTTGAGTTCTTAAAAAAATATTTGTTGAACCTTGCTTAGAAACGGTGGTTGTGAAGCGGATCTAATTCCCTTTGCGGTCACCGTAAGAGTTAGGTTCTTATTGATAGTCATTAAGGGAGGTTTTAGGATTCGAATACATCCTTCAATTGCCCTTTCGGTATTAATTTTGTGTCTATCTTCCTATCTTGGTTATTCTATCCTTCTATCTTTATTTTTCGCATCTTAGATTCGAGTCCTAGTGGGTCGGATCGTATCAAGATTAGTTGTTTGTTGAAATTTCAAAATTAAATAAATATTTTGTAAAACTGAATCAAAATAATAAAGAATGAATCAAATCGAAACTAAAATGAATCGAGTTTGGATGGTGATTTTAACAAATTGAAATTTGAAAATTCAATTCAGCTATAGTTAAAATTGAACTTAACCAATTTGTGTACAGGTCTACTCTTAACTGTTGGGGGTTTTTAAGGCAAGATTTTGTTTATTGGATGGTAAAACTTCAAACTTCTCATGGACAGCAAAATTACTATTATATATAAGTGAGGATGACTGAATTTGGTAGTCCTCACAATAAATATAATATTATTAAATTTTTTGTGTTGGTGTAAATTGTTATAGGTGGCCAATTCTCATTTTGCATTATTTTTCTTTTTAATTCATTTCTAAGTGAACATTTCTAATTGGTGTATTCTATTGATATTTTACATGATTTTTGTTATGTTTTTTTTTTTTTTGCTCCTCCACCATTTACAATTACATTCATATTCTACTACCATTCTTATTTAGTCCATTTCTTTATAGGTGCTTTTTTCAGTTGTAATTTTGTTCCTAAATAATATACATTTTAATTTTTAAGAGTAGTTTGATCATAATCTTTTTAATATACCTCTGAATTTAAACATAATAATTAATGTAAATTTGAAAAGAGACGAAATTTAATTAAGAGTGAGTTGGTAAAGTAATTTTAAATTTTTTTAGAAATGAAAAGTTTATTAAAGGGTGTGACCAAACCAAAAGGAGCACTTATTTAGGAATGGTTGAAGTAAAATTTTTTTTTATTAAAAATGTATTTTAGTGAACTAATTTTATCAATGATACTTTAAAATTATAAACTTAATTACGATTACTTATATAGTTATTTAATACTAAGAATAATATGGATAAAAAAAGTTCTATAATACTTTCTTAATTTGTTAAAATGGACCAGCAGAATGAAACATCTATTTTTGATATGAAGGAACATCTACAAAAGTTTTTTGTTGAATCAAGTCTTTTAATTATTTAAATTAAATTCTATCATTATTTATAGGTTAACTTTATTGATGTTATCCTACAACAATTTGCAGTATTAAATATTTATTATATTACCTTGAATGTAGAATTTTTTTTTGTTCTTGTAATAAATGAGTTAATTAATATAAGTTTAATTAGGAAAAACTTAATGAAAAAGAATTGAGAAAAAAAGAGAAAATGGTCTATTACCCCCCAGCCTTTAGTCGAAATCCCAAGTACACACTTAACCTTTAAAAGAGACCTATTACCCCCCTAAACTTTTTTTTACCGAATTTATTACCCCCCAATTGCTGATCTGTCAACATAAATCAATTAATAAGGCATCCATGCATTTCACGCTCCTGGGTCCACGTCAATATTCTCATTTTTCTTTACAAAAATTATCTCATCTCCATTCCCTTTCAACCTTTCATTTTCAAGAATTTTTTTTCATCTTCCTCTCTCCTCTCTCTTAACACCACAATTTGTTCTTTTAAAAATAAAAATAAAAATTGGTGTTGTAATTTAACTTTTGGTTGTGGATTTGCAAACTTTTGGAGCTCCATCGAGGAGAAAACAGTAGGAAACAGATTCGTTTTTGCCGGAATAACTCCGAATTTTCTCAAGTTATTCCTGAGTTGCTTTCTTTGCTACTTCTACTGAAACTAACAACTGATCCTTGAGTTCTGTTACTTAGATCCTATTTTAAAAAAAAAAACATAAGTGAAGAAGACGACGTCTACTGCAAAGTTTAGATCTTTTGATTAATTTTCACTTGTTGAAAGTTGAAAAATGAAATTTTTTGGGTGTCTTGTATTGATGCACATTCATGAAATTGAAACAATGATAGAAATTTTAGGAAAGTCGGAAAGTCGGGGTGATAAATAATTGAAATAATTTCTCGTCATTGTCGACGGTGGAGACAATAATTTTGAAGAACTCGTAGCGGCAATTTTGAAAAGAGGTGAAAAAGATGTTGGACGAACGATGCTATTGAAAATTCACAAAAAAAGATTTGAGAAGATGATGGTGCAGATTTAATTATTGAAGGAAAATGGCAACAAAAAAGATGAAGAAAAGGATGCCATTGATGAATTTATTTTTGGAGCTTTTTTAGAACAATGAAAGGAGAAAATGTTTTATTTGTTAATGATAAAAGAAAGAGTTCTCTGCTAAAAGAAGACACATAGACAATCCATAGATTAAAATGCTTGTTTATGTGCTGGGTACGTGGAGACTTCAATTCTTGCTTCTTTTAATTTTGCTTTTCTGGACTCTGTTGCGTCTTGTATAGTTTGGAGTAATGAATCATGTATAATTTGCTCCATTTCACTTCATTGATGGCTTTAGCCTTACGTTTTGAGCCCATTGTCAAGTTCTTGGATGAGAAAGATAATGAAATTTGAGATAAGGAGGATGAGGAATCAACATTAATGAATTCAAGAAAGATGAGAAAGATAATGAAATTGGAGATTAGGAAGATGAGAAATATCATTAATGAGTTCTTGGATTTTTCTGTTTTGAGAAAGAGAAGAAGACAAAAAAAAAGGTCTTTTATTAGGTGGAGAAGAAAACATTTTTAATCATTAAAAATAATGAAATGTATTATACATGTGGCATTTAAAAATATTGATTTTGAATGATTGAAGCCTCAGCTGACGCGTCTATTGAGGGTGTTCTCACCACCCATGACAGCACAGCAATTAGAGGGGTACTAAATGCAGTTAAAAAAATGTTTAGAGGGGTAATGAGACTTTTGTAAAGGTTGAGTGTGTAATTGGTATTTCGACTGAAGGTTAGGGGGTAATAGACAATTTTCTCAGAAAAAAATGATGAAGTTAATTCAACATAAGATAAAATCTCGATTTGGATCATTAAAGACTTTAATCCTCAAAACTACCACTAAAATAAAAAGGAAAATAGTGTTGGTGCATGCATGTGTCTGAAACTAAAACGAAAATCTAAAATGAACTCTGCAAAAAAAACATTCTTTCAATTTATCCAAAAAAAAAAATAATTTGATTAATATTAGAAATATTGAGATATGTTCGAACTACTTGTAAGAAAAATAAAATAAAAATTAAAAACAAGAATAGCAATAAGACTAAAAAAAGTTTACAAATATAATATGTAATATTAATTTTGGACCCGGGCTTAGCACGGCATAATGAGAAATTCTTTGAGGCACAAAATAGAGAAAACATAGTTGACACCTTGTAGTCAATTAAATATTGACATTTAGAAAGAGTTTTGTTTCTATCACCTATCATTGAATAAACTGTACAAAGAAAAAATGTACAACTATTGCTTGTTTGAAAGTCTTTCGAAGAATGCCAGAAGACATTTTTCGAAAATCCATTACAAATGAATCCTCAAATGGGTCCAACATCTCTTTTCTATATATGCAAATCCTAGCTAAATCTCCATACTATGAAACAAAACTAGATGACAGTTGTCCATGGGCGCATGGACTCAATATTTATTTATATGTATCTATGTGAAACTGCTTTTGAGTGTAGATTTAATCTCAGCAATGCATAATCTCAAGGCAAGAGAAGAGAGTATTGTGTAGCTGATATTGTTTAGGTTGACATGATTACACCGTCCATATATATATATACACATTTACATAATGATAGATCAGAAATTAGTTTTGTCCAAAAAAACAAAAATAGTAATATTGCAGTTACTATATCGTTGTTCTTGGCAGTTATGCAGCTATAGGGTTGCCATGATTGAAAAGATACTTAAAATCACCTTGATAACGTTCAATCGAGATTAAAATCAATATTGAACAGCGAAATTAAACAACACAAATTAAAGGATGGTTGAGAAAAGATGGGAAGAGAAAAAAGAATGACTCAATCGAAGCAATTGAATCAAGGGAGAAGAGAAGTTGATTAACTACAAATTGAGAAACAAATTTGAATCCACAAATGAGTGACTCAATATGAAATCAAGTAAAAGAGTTCTAAAATCAACAATGAAAATCCATCCATCACTAACCTAGATTAATGTACTACACTAAGCCTAAAGGGATTCCACCCTACACTCTCAAAGAAGTTCAACTTTCAATTCATCAAAGTCTAGATGAGAAATGGCTAACGCAACTGTTACAGTTCTTGTCTTTACAGAAATGGCTTATTACAAAAATAGCCCAAAGTGACTATTTAGGAAATAACCCACAAGTGCCCTTCTTGATTGCCCGAATGTCATATTGATAATCCATGGTCTTGTGTATTCGTTGCTCCATAGCTTCCTCTAGGCTCACCAAGCTATTATCCATATATGGAAGCTCATCCTAATGTGCTCCAAGCTAACCATGCTGGTATCATCCTCCCCTTTTTTAAAAGAATTCATTCTCAAATTTGAACCTTACAAAAACATACGAAGGATAAGCAACCAAGAAATCCTGATAGTATGAGGATTAGAACAAGGGTTGACACCAATTTCATCATGTCAAGGAGGCATAAATTTGAAATACAACCAAGAATCCCTTGCGTTCAATAAGAGTAATGCATTGTACAACACATGAAGAATCCAACTATGAGCAATATCATGAAACTAGGGGTGAGCATAAAAACTGGAGAATTAAAAAATCAAATCGAATCGAATTAGTTTATTCATCGATTCAATCTTTTATCGGTAGTTCGATTTACGGGTAATGGTTTCGAAGAATCGAACTTTTATTAATTAAATTTTTTAAAAATATCTTTAAATCTGAAATGATCCTTCTTTATTTTTTTAAATTTTCAAATAAAGAGTTAAAACCGCTCTCTGTTTTTCTCTTTTTTAATTTTTCTCAATTAAAAATGTACAACAAAATGTATCATTTGCATTGTGAATGTCACGGACAAAGATTTACATGATCATATTATAAAAGATTAGACATGATGAGGGTGTGTTTGGTAGGCTGGAAAATTAAGATTTCATGGAAAAAAAAATATATTTTTTGGGAAAAATAGAGTTTGATATAACAGTTTAAGACTTTGATCTCAAACTTTGATAATTTGGTCCTCATTTATTTCTCATATGCACTGAAAATTGAACAAAACTGAATCGAACTGAACTGAACTAATTCAGTTCGGTGTTCGATGCACACTTTTCCAAAATCGAAAATAATTGAAGAACCTAACCAAAATTTGATAAAATAGAATCGAAGAATTGGAACAAAGAAGCGACAAAAATCGTGAGACACAATTGTTTCCCTGTTCCGCCATAAAACCATACCAAAGGTGGTGTGACCATTGGTTCAAACACCCATAAGGGTTTACAAGACCCACGTAATTTGGCCACAAAAGCAAATAGACCGACCCAAAAAACTCCTGCCTTTATATAAAACAAATCAAATACAAACATGGACTTCATCTTCTACTCACTGGTGGTAATGTTCTTCTTCAACTCTTTTAGTCAATTAAGGTTGCACTCTGTTGTTTTTTCCTGTCTTTTTGCTGCTGATTTGTGGAAACCATAAGTTGTAAGAACAATAACCTAAAGTGAATTATAAGAGTACGAAAATACAGACTATAGGCAGCAAAAAATATCATATATTCATGTTGTTCTTACAAATCATAGGCAGCACAAGACAATATGGTTCAAAGGGAACCGAGGTTCAAACTAAAAACAATACAAACCATACAGAGGACAAGTTTGTTTCCGACAATAGGCATACTTTTTTTTTGGATTGAATAAAATAAACTAGCAAGCACCATATCCTGAACAATTCAAATTTCAGTTTTTTAAGATGCTAAGGGCAATAAAAGCTCATAAAAACAGAGTATCATCAGTACATTAAGAAGAAACCATACGTAGAGACCATATGCTCGATCTGCGTAGTACGCAGTTTAACCCAGGCCTACCTTTGAATGTTGAGTATGGCCTTAGTTTCCATTTGTTCTTCCTTTAAAAACTCACTGCAATAATACTTGCTCAGAAGCTCCATCTTCTTCTTCTGTACCACCATTCTTTCAATCTCCTTCTCATCAGGCAATGGGACGTGTACCACAAATTCATCTTTTTCCAACAATAAATTTTCTTCCACTAGCTCGGTGTTTTCCTTTTGCATAGCTGCGGCAGCCCGCATCTTCTTAACCTAAACAGTCACTCAATTTTAGGTTTTTATCTTACTTAACTTTAAACTCACTCAACTTTAGATATTTTACTCAAAAAGTCACTCAACCCATTTTATTATTATGTTAACTAATTTTTGTTTACGTAAAATATTTTTTAATAACAAAATTCTAAAAAATATAAAATATTCATTTAATATCCTTTTACTCTTTCTTTCATTTGAAACTCAACTGTTTGCTAGGGTTTTTTAATATATAAAAAAATATTATTAAAGGGGTCATATCCTTTTCGTAAAGTCCAAACTTATTCGTTACTCTCCATTTTTTTTATATGCTCTATATGTATTTCGTGAGTCAATTTAACTAAGTTTCAAATCTAAATTAGATTAGATTAATTTAGTTCTTTAAAACAAAAAATTTATTAAATTAAGAAATATATCTTAAAATATTGATCAAAATTTATATTATTTGCTTTTAAGAAAAATATATAAAAAGAAATGAAGGAAGTAATATTTAAACGACTACCTTTGTACTGTCTAACTGGATGCGAAATGTAAAAAAAAAAATAAAAAAATACTATTAAAACTTGTGGTTTTAAAATTAAGTATAGATATTTATGTGTTTTAAATAAATTGTAGTGCAAATATTTAATTCGTGTGACTATAAATTATCTTTTGGAATATAAAATGTGTACTTTAAAGTTATTTTTTTTTCAGTTTCAATTTATTTACCTTAATTTTATTTGCAAGTAGTTTAAAAAGCAAAAGAATTTTTGTAAAATTTTATGATCTTAAATTCTTTTAAATGTAGGTATCAAATGAAAGAAAGGAGAATGAAAGAAAAGGTAAAAGGGCCATTAAATGGATATTTATATTTTTCAGAATTTTTTTATTAAAAAAAAAATTATATTAGTAAAAATTAGTTAAAAAAATTAATAAAATAAATTGGGTTATTTTTTGAGTAAAATATCTAAAGTTGAGTAATTTTTTAAATAAAGTTTAAAGTTAAGTGATTTTTTGGGACAAAAGTTTAAAGTTGAGTTACCATTAACTCGAAATGTCAGGCCATCCATATTTACAAGGCCTATAGTGCTAATAAAACTCTAATCCCAATTTGATTAGGAATAGGAAAAAACAAAATTTATTCCTGTGAACCCAATTTGATTAGAAATGGGAAAACCAAAACATACTAACTTTTGTCTGATTTTAACCTCTGTTTTTTCTTTTTTACTTTCCACACGTGTTACCTTTTCCAGCAAGGTGAAATCAACCAAAACCTATACATTGCACCTTTTATTTATATACGTTCTTCACAAACAAAATTACTAAGTATTATCTTCTGCCACAACTCATGAAGGTTTTTGCTATGAAGCCCAAAAGAAGAACCGAGATTGTTTCTACTACCGGTAATTCACATATTCCTGATGAAATTCTGTTTGATATTCTTACAAGGATTCCATCAGTCAAGTCTCTGTTGCGATTTAGGTGCGTCTCTAAATCGTTTTGCTCCATTATATCCCAATCCTCATTCACTGAAGCACATCATCAAAAAGGTTCATCGAATCATCTAGTTGCCAGTTTCCCAGGTCGTTTCACTCGTCAAACTTTGATTGGTAATTTAGAGAACGAGAAAAAAGCTCATAAAAACAACTTTCAATTAGGTTTTTCCTTATTTGACTATCTGAATGAGCCATATTTTCTTAAACTTCTCTATCTTGTATCTCTCAATGGCCTAATTTGCCTATGGAACAATAGTAATGATGTTGCAGTTTGCAATCCTTTTACAAGACAACATGTTTTTCTTCCTAAAGTGATCATGACGCAAACAGTTGTCTTCAATTGTTGCTTCTTGGGTCTTGATCCCACCACCAAGAAACACAAAGTTCTTATGGCACAACAGTTTTCTAATTCAACTCCACACTGGAATATATTTACTCTCGGGGTGGACAAGTCGTGGAGAGAAATTCACTGTTGAGCAAAATTTTTCCCTACGATGAAGAGTTGTGCTCATATCGATGGCGTCATTTACTCTGTAAATTTGTATGACTTTGTACATGACGATCACATAGCTGCATTCAGTGTTGCATAAGAAAATTTTAGAATGATCTCGTTGCCTCACGGGGTGAAATTGTCCCTTTCACTCTCTTCACCAACAATAGTGGAGATAAAGGGAGAAGTTGCACTTGTAGATCACAATAGTTTTAACCACGATGGCAAGATAATTGTCCTGTATATTTTAATTGATGGAACAATATGCATGGGAGAAGCAGCAAATAATTGAGCTACCATCAAAGTTTTACAATATAAAAGAGAAATTTAGGCACTATCAATTTACGTCCACGCCTAAAGGAGAGATTGTAATATATGATTCTATCCTTGAACATCAATTCAGATTTTTCTGAGTTTATGTACTCATTCTTGTTCTTCTATGACATGACTGGAATGGAATGGACAAAATTCGAGTTATGTGGAGTTGATCAACAAAATTTCATAGAGATGCATGATAGCGTTTGGCTTAATCTTGTGGAGACTATTTGGTCCTTGAAATAACGCAACCATTTGATTTTAGTTTTGTTAATTCTAGGATTTAATTTGTTTGGGTAATTCTATCTTATTAGTATCATGACTACTCGTCTGTGTTACGTATATATGTAACTGAACTGTTTTTTTCTATAGTTTAAGACCTTCATGAAATGAAATTTCTTTTATAATAGTTGACCTGAATAGAGTATAATAATTGAGGAACGTTCATGTTGGCCTGCTCCAATATGTTTGGACACAACATGCATCTTTACTTTTTCTGGGTGTTAACACTTACAATATAGTGACATGCCTTACTAAAAGAAGATCAAGGGTTAAGTTATGTAATCCCCAGCTAAAATTAACCTATTATAACCAGAACTTATTTTTTCAAACCTGAGCATATGCTGAAAAATTTATAGATGGAGGTAGATGGAACATTCAGAAAATGAGGGACACTGGGTGATTCTTCCCATTTGTTTAGATTTGGTAGAAAGAGTTACATGTTATCTGTTGCTGATGAGAAGTGACACATATTCCGTGAATTTAATCGGGATATATGAAAGCTTGACCAAACACCACGTCAATAAAAAAAATTAGTATGCCTTTTGACTCTATTGTGACAAGTACTTTGGAAAAAATGGACCCTTTTGATTTAAAAAAAAAAAAAACTTCGGAAAAAATGGAATAGCATAAATGGAGTATAGTTTAGTTGATTTTAAGGCTTAAGCTAATCATGTCAAGTGAGGTTGAAAGAAAAAATAATAGGGTCAGTTTGGTAATTTAGAAATTGATCCTGCTAGTCATATCTGTACAGATGAAGAAAAACTACTTCTGCAGACCTCAAAGCAGACAAATCCATAAAGACAATGATGAGATAAAACAAAACAATGGCTTTATTTAAGGATCCTTAATTAATTGAAGACAAAACAAATCCTTAAAATAATAAAAAGAATTCAGAAGAAGCACAAAGAGAAACAAGGCACCAGCTGGTCTATGTTTTAATTCTCCAAAAGTTACATATTTTGAAATAATTCTCCAATAACTTCTGAATTCACCAAAAGTATGATATTCTTTCCGTTTTAATTTATTTGTTTTAGTTGATTTCTGAAAACATGTCTCTTTCTCTGTTTGACAATCTTTTAGTTTTTAACTTTCCACATAAGACCACAAAATTAACAGATATCTTAATATATTCTATCACGAGATTCAAAAGTCATTCTTTAGGACCTGTTTGGCCATGAATATTTTTTC
>NC_061111.1:10639350-10674556 GCF_002878395.1 Capsicum annuum
TTCATTATTATTACATATAATCTCAATCTTTAAATTTTTACACAAACTTCTCTTATTAACTAAATTCCGTAATTTTTTTAAAAAGACCAAATTCAATAAAATAATTAATTCAAGTGAAAATAATTAAGAATTTTCATCAACAAATTTAAGAATATATAAAATATATTTATATCTATCAATCATATTTATCAAAATATATTTTTTCTCTATTCAATTGATTATGATTAGATAAACTTATTTAACTCGTGCTTGTGATATTTTTATTCAAATTTTAGAAGAATAACAATCATAATAATTAATTTATTGTTAATTATTTATCAATTTAAGACATATAAATTATTTTCCCAACATTTGGTTGCATGTTAGTAGCTAAATTAGCAGTTGAGTGATTTTGATAATTTTTAAAAGTTGAGGGCATAAAATCATATTTAAAAAAGATTTTTCAAAAGTCTAAAAAAATATTTCAAAAAGATATGGTGAAACACAACTCCAACTTCATCTTCAACTCTAATTCCAACTCAAAAAAAAATTAATTTTCATGGCGAAACAACTACTTATTTTTTTAATCTTCATGTCAAGTTAAAATTAGATAAATAAATTAAAACGGAGGGAGTAAAAATAGTAAAGAGTCTGAGAGCAGATGTGAGTAATAGCAGCAGCTTTAACAGAAGTTGAAAACCTCGCTTTGATGATATTTTCACTGAGACCAAAACTGAACAAAAAGTTTCTTGTACAACAAGCAATACTCATAATAAGCATATTCTAATTCAATTGAGAGTACTTTCATGTTCCTACAAGAAAAAAAAATTAGTAACAAAAATAAAAAATATAAAATTCATCTTTTTCTTCTGCTGTACTACAAGTCTACTACTATTACTACCCCTGCAATAGTTGGTCCCATCTTCTCATGAATTAGAATACTTATAATAATAATTAAAATAAATCAAGAGAAGCACAAAGAGAAACAAGGCACCAGCTGGATATACAAGCAAATAAGTAAAAATAGTACTAGATTATATTGCTCAACAACATAATATAATAAAACCCAGTTTGATTAACTAAAGCTCTCGTTATGCGCGAAATTCGAAAAAGAACCAACTACAAGTGGAATTTGATGAGAGTAGAATGTACATAGATCTTATTTCTAAATTAAAGATATAGAGGATTCGAATTAGGATAGAGAACTAGTGCATGTGGGTGAGTCGCTTTGCACATAGCTTGGAGTTTCTGGTTAGGAGGATTTGGTTGAGTTGTTTGCTTTCGATTTGATAATGTATAATACTAATTTATGGTGTCTTATTTCTATTATTTCATTTTGTTTCACTTTTAATAGTAAGTTGAAACTTTGCTTTGGTATTTTCATTGAGACCAAAACAGAACAAAAGGTTCTTGTACCACAAGCAATAAACCAAAAGAATACAGAGACTGACGATATTATATAAAATTCATCCTTTTCTTCTGCTGTACTACTAGTCTACCACCACCCCTGTAGTAGTTGGTCCCCTCCACCCCCCACCCCCACCCAAACAATACTGTATCAGTTGTTTGTATCTGCAACAAATTTTCCAGATTGCTTGTGAAAGTTTCAAAGCAATGTGTGTTACAAGTTACAGCTACCCAAAGATCAAGAGGAACCAAAATGGACTAAAGATTGTTACTATTTTCTACAAATAAGCAAAACCCCATCCAAGAAAAATCACTAAAATTACATAAAAAAAGACTGAAAAATTACTAGTAAATGATAATTTAACCCCTCATGCAAATTCTTGTTCTTGTTGAAATTCCACTTGGCTAAAATCATTGTCTTCCATTGGTGCTGGCATGTTAAGATCGATGTATCCATTTGGGAAATCAGCTGAATTTGAGTACTCCATTAAACTATAATCACCAAATTTTGTTGTTGATGAAGAAGAACCTGTTGTTGATGTACTCATAGTAACAAAATGTGACCTTTTATGCCCACCTAGTGCTTGTCCTGACTGAAATTTTTTCCCACAAAATGGACATTCATGCAGTTTTTGAGCATTCTTGACACTAGCTAGTTTCCTCTTTGATGAATTTTTACGTGCCTCGTGTTCGTAGTTGTTGCAATTCTTGATCTTGTGAATGGTTCTATGACTACCTAAAGCTTGAGAAGTTTTGAAAATTCTGTGACAAATCTCACATTGGTTCAATTTTGAATTTTTCCATACATCTCTTGAAAGCATCATTAAGCACATAGCAATGTCCTTTTCATCTGAATACAAACTCAATGACACAAAATCAGCTGCTTTCTCCTTGTTGGGACTTCCTTTGAATCTTTTCCTATTTGATGGGTTTCTCTCCGACTCAGTTTCACTTTCATAAAACTCAGGATCTATCATTCTGAAACTTTTCTTTGGATTTTCTCTCAACCCATAGTAAAAATCCATGTGTTCCAACAAATGTTGTTGATTTTCCGATGAACAGAGTGATAGAGTTGACTCACTCCGGCTGCCGGAATCTTGATTTAACGGTGGAGTACTCTTAGGTGGAAGTGGTAGAGGTATTAAATGAGACCTCACGTGACCACCTAAAGTTTTTCCACTTAAAAACTTCTTTGAACATAGCTTGCATTTATGCTTCTCCATACTCAAACTCATTCAAGATTCAAAGAAAAAGACAAAAATAAAAACAAATAGAGCAAATCAAAGATTAGCCATTAAAATAGGGAGAGTTTTAGTGTACCAATAAGCTGACCCTTTTACAAAATGGAGAGTAAAAGGGAGAGAGATGAGGAAGAGAAGTAGAGTGGGATGGGAACCTTTTAGAGGGTTTTAAGATGAGTAGGTGACAAGCATTCCTCAACCAAATGGAGAGAGGGGTAGTACACACTCTTGATCCAAAATTGCTATGATAAAATTGTATGGATTTTGAATTTACTTATTACTTGATGTTTCGGAAACAGGCACTCCATCTTTAATTGTAAGAGTTACGTATATTCTATTCTCATCACATTTCATTTGTGGCACTAGTAGAATTTCACCAAATTTATCGATGTCGTAGTTTTTTAGAAATTCACATTGTGTAAATTTCAATAGTTTAAAATATGTTCTTTAAACATGTTGATATGAGACGAGTCATAATTTACAGTGCGTTTACATAATTTATCCATATTTATATTTTAATTTTAGAATATTAAATTGATCTAATTTAATTTAACTTTAAAGAAGAATTAATCCAACTGACTTTAAAAAAGGAAAAATGCCACAACTGAAATGGACAAAATAATTAGGGTTCGTAAAAATTGAACCGATCGATAAACCTAACTGATGCTATTTATTTATTGTTCTTGGGTTACTGAGTTAATAGTTTTTTAATAATTTTTTTAAGAAAATTATACGATTATTGGCTCGATTTCAATTTATTTTTTCATTGAATTATTAGGTAAGCTGATAATCCCATGAGAGATTCAAAAAAGAATTCATTAAAATAAAATAAAAGTATCTTCTTGAGTATATAATAAATTATTTAATAATTTCTTATAATAACAATAATATATTCAGTGTAATTTCGATAGTATAACCCCAATCTTTGAGGAGCTATTCGAGAACAGGTGGTGCCTTCTTGAATATTAATAACCCCTTTGTAGAGCTAGGGATTCATTATTCAATTTTTTTTCATGAACTCAACAAAAAAGATAATATAGGAGAAAAAAAAAAACTAGAGGTAGAAATGAAATAAAATGGAGAAAAATCAGGTAGTGGCAAACAGACTTAATAACACAAATGAAACTTGAAACACCCTATAGTATAACTTGCCGACTAAGGATGCTCACCTTATCATCCTTCAATATATATTACCTTCATTTAGTTTCTAAAAATCTATTCAATTTCCTAAAAATCTTAAACCTCCCCTCTAAATAGTTTGTGAACTTCTTATGTATGTTGTGAATTTTGATACTGTAAGAAATATATGTCATGTTAGCTGCTATTATTTTTCTTTGTGAACAATATTACTGATGTCATGCTAGTTGCTACTGTTACACAACATTGAAAATTATTACGTCAAATTGATATTTGGTTATGAGCATTTTCTTATAGGTCTAATCGATTGAATTATTAAATACTAAAAATTCATAAATCAAAAATCGCTAAAAAATATGTTATTAGTTTGATTATTGATTTAACATATTTTAAAACAGATAAATCAAATCTAATCGATCGATGCACACTCTTACTAGAAAGGTTGTGGTGTGGTTATTAATAATAGCGCTTCTTTCCTAATTAAAATTTCGATTCAAATCACAAGAATGAAACATTTGGTAGAGAATATTTTATTTTTAAGGTAAGACTTTTCAATACTAATTGGAGTTATTACTTTTAGTTGGCAAAGAATTTTGAAAATCAAAAGCGATTATTTTCTTTTAAGAAGTGCTTTCTTTAGAATGCTAATGTATTTGACCAAATATTTGACTAAAAAAAAAAATAAAGTGTTTCTAAATAGTAAATTGTTTAAGAAACTTTTTCGCCTAATATTAATATTATATTTTTCAAATTTACTAATCAAATAAAATTGTACTCTTCAAAAATATTTAATCGAGAAACACTTCTAACAAAATAGGCTATTTATCAAATGAGTAGTTGGCATTGGGTGAAAAATAAGATTTCAGATAGTTTTTATCTTTATTTTTAATGGAGATAAATAAAAAGGAATAGTATTAATTTGTGATTTAAAAATTTCATAATAATTTTTATAATTTTATAATTTTAAGCAAAGCATGATCATAAGCTGATAAAGCAGGACACCTAACATGCTTTACCTTTTTATCTTCTTCTCAGAAGAAAACTTACCTTTTTTATTTTCATTTATTACTTGTTATCTTCTTTTTTTTTTTTATCAGAATGATCGCATGAATCATAAAATATTGGTAAAATGAACTTCTGGACCCTTATACTCTGTCGGTTTTGTAAGTTGGATACTTCTACTTACATGTTTGTCATATGGATCCCTGAATTCACTAAAAAGCAATATTTTAAACCCTTTTTTGGTGAGTGTAACACACTCTCCCCACGTCAGCCGCCACTTCTGCCTCATCTGCCACGTTTGTCTATTTTTTTTTTTTTTTTTTAAGTATGACATTAAATTTCAAGTCATTTTTAAAATGCTAAATAACAAATTAAATATTAAAATTAATTAATTAAATAAGAAAAATTTATAATTGTAGAAAAATTTGAATAATCATGTTTTTATTTTTGCTCACAAATTAAACATCAAATTCATTCCAAATAATTAAAAATTTCTCCAACTAATTTAAATTTTTAACTATAAATTCATATATACAAACATAATAAATTTTTGATTTTTAAATTTGAATATCTTTAAGAAATTCACAAAAAGTTTAATCTTTTTAAAGCAAAATTCATTAATTTTTTTCAATATTCACTATCACTCACTTTCAATTCAAATTTAAATTTTAATCCCCCCCCCCCTCCCCCCCCAAAAAAAACAAAAGATTTCAATTTAAATTTAAATTTTTATTAAAAAAAATGAAAAGAATTGAACTGAGTGAAAATTAAAATAAAAAATAAAAAGTGAAGGTAGTGGAGGGGGGCTGGAAGGGGCTGGGGACGGGGTGGGGACGGGGCTGGGAGGGGTGTGGGGGCTGAGGGTGGGGTGGGGAGAGGCTGGTGAGGTGTGGGGGGTGGGGGGTGGGGATGGGGTTGGTGTGGGGTGGAGGGGCTGGAAGGAGTTGGGGGTGGGGTAGGGTGTGGGGGTAGGGGTGGTGAAGGGCTGGACAGGTGTTGGGGTAGGGGTGGTGAAGGGCTGGACAGGTGTTGGGGTGGGGTAGGGGACTGGGGGTGGGGTGGGATGGGGCTGGGTGGGGTGTGGAGGGAAAAAATATATTTTTTTAATTTTTAAAAATATTTTTAAATTTTAAATTATTTTTAATTTTTTTAAAGCATTTTTAAATTAAAAAAGATGGACGGAAAAAAAGGATCCTTTTTATTTTTTATTTAATTTTATATATTATTTTTAGTTTTTTAATATTTTTAATATAAAATTGACAGAAAATTGAACCCACTCGCATCCTAGGTGAGTGGCTACACTCTCTATGTTCTAGTCACCATTTCAATGCCACATAGGCAAGGTCAATGGTCAAAGGGTGCAAAATATTACTTTTTAATGGGTTCAAGGGTGCAGATGATAAATACGGAAGTAGAAATGTCCAACTTACAAAACCGACATAGTACAAGGGTCCAGAAGTTCATTTTGCCTAAAATATTTGTTGCTTTTTTTTTCTTTTTTTTTTCATTTTTGTTTGGTGTATATCACTTTTTGGTAATTCAACTATCATTTACTGGTCTACTATTAGCTTTTTAGTAACCCAAAAGATTAAATGTCTTTGTTTTAAATGTTAAAAAAAATAATATGAGCAACTTGTTTCTCACCTTTTTATTAGATCTAATTTCAGTCAAATTAGTTCAAATTTTTTTAGATCGAACTCTCACCAAGAAAATATAAATATCAAATAGTCCGTCACTTAGGCTATTAAAATTTCTCTCTATATTTGCATCTTGATTAAATTTATGAGATACTTGTCACCTTCCATCAATAATTGATATAAGCACCTTGATTAAATATACTATCACCTTTCACCAGTGGTTATGCAGACCTTGATTAAATTTACGCGATACGGGTCACCTTTCACCAGTAATGGATATTAGATACTATATCCGCCAAGAGTGAACAATTAGACATTAATCTTGCAAATCTACTAAGTATATTAACACAAATTTAGAGAACTTTGTTTGGTCAATAAGAAATACCTAAATACATTATGGATATGAGTGGCTTATGCAACACTTACTAGAAGTCAAATAAATTGGTGAGTTTGTTGTAACTAAATCAAAGGCCCCTCATATCCTCTTTCTTTTCTCTGACATCTTTTATCTTTGTTCTACTCAATTTTAATATTACAATTTATAAAGAAAAACTACTTCACAAAATTTGTATCAATATAAAAAAGTGGAGACGCATAATAAATATAATAATATATATATACGTAAAACCAAAATATTGACCTAGCTAAATAATAGTGTAATTTTTCAAAAAAAAAAAAAAAAGGCGTCAAATGATAAGATAGTTCTCCTTCTGGCTGCACTTATTGATGCAGGGTTGCACAAATGACTCTTTGGTGTTGCAAATTTGAGTTCAATTCTCATTCCAACATCTATACAAAACTTTTTTCTAGATAATTTTTTAGTCACACAGATTAGTAGTACCCTCAACTACTTTCAAATTCTAGATACATCTCTATTAGTGGATGGAAAAATTGAACTACCTAAGTTACTATTATAATCGTTGAGTTTTATTTGTAGTGCATCACACAGTCACATGCTTGATTTTTTTTGCATCCCAATACTCTGCAAATAATTAATTTTTTTTTTCTTCTTCTTCTTTCCTCATGCAAATGTTTCTTAAAAGATAAAATGTGAAGGCCAATTTACTACTTAATACCACAAGGACTTGTATCTATATTTTATGTTTGGTAAGGGATCTCTCTCTCTATATATATCTTGAGAAAAATAATTTTTCCAGACACTAATTGTATGGATGATCGAGCTAATTTTTCTTTTATATCCTTCAACAAACATAGATGGCGTGACTCAGGATCAATCGATGAGTAAATACAGATGCCGAATATTAGACGAAGAAATATTAAATATTTAATCTTTTGATTTTTTGGTTTCTCATCAGTGGTTTGGTATTCACATTGAAGCTCGATATATTAAATCTGGATTCATGTCAGAAAGTTCCACATTAAAGGATAAAACACTCTCTAACAAAGCCGACTCCGTACCTAAGTCCGAGACTCGAATCCAAATTTCTGTTTAAGGAAAAAAACAGTATTTACCATTCCACCGCAACATTTATTGATAAATATTTGATGTGTCTGTATGCAAGTGTTAATGCAAAGGTAATGTGTCTTTTGCCTTTTCCACTGCTCAGCGGCTGTGCAGTGATAATATTAAAGACACTATTCAGTGCTAATTCCTCTGTTGATGCCTCTTGTTTCTTTTTGCTATATAGCTAGAAAGAAACTTTTTTTTTAACTCTCTATTTGATATTTATATTAAATTTGAATTTGCATGTTATAATGTCTACATCAATAACAAATTCAATGCATCCACACAAAATAAATCTTTAAAGGATAAAGTATATGCAGATCTTACACTAATTTAAAGATAAAGAGCCTACTTCCGATGGTAGACTTTACGATGATGCTACCAATAAAAATTTATTTCTAAAAATTTGAAATTGAAATCTTTAATAACGAAGAAATCGCAACAATGAAACCCATAATAGAAAGAGGCTGCTGACATTTCTATTGTTGCGGAAGTAGAACTACTAACTTTATTTACTGCTTCACTATGCATAATATTCTACTCTCTCTTGTGCTGCCATCATTTTGAAGTAGAAAAAGACAAAAAGAAAAGATTTAATACATATTTTACAAATAAAATTGTTTTGAGTCTCATACAACCAATAAAAGTTATAGGAGGCCTTATTATTTGATGACATATGATTTGTGGGGGTCACTAATCATTCTTATGTCTTTTTCTATCATTTTTCATTTTCTAAATTTTTTTGCTTTTCAAATTCAATGTCAATACCACTAAAATTAAATATAATCTCTTTGTACAATCTATTGTTTGCAATTATTCCCTATCTTTCCATCTTCATATCATTTTTCTCAGAATTTTCTTGCTGAAATATCGCAATATCCTCAGAAATTCTAATTCCTAACAACTAATTTTTCGTCAAGTGTTCGTTTGATTATGACAATTTTTTCTTAATTTTTTTATCACTTTATTCTAAATATTATTTCAAATTGATGTTTGACTATGAGAATTTTAAATATAATTTGAAATTGAATTTGAAAAAATGAAAACAAACTTTTTTAACTATTAGTATCCGTTTGGCCATGAAAATAAAAAATGTATTCACTATATTTGGTATTGTTGAAGCTGTTGTGTTTGGCCATAGTATATTCAAAAATAGTTAAGACTTTGGATGTAATTTTTTTTTTTTTAAAGTGATAGAAAAATTTAGTCCTAAAAAATTCGAGAAACAAAAAATTGTGAAAACGTATTTTGAAATACTTATTTGATTTTCAAGGTCAAACAAGTATTTCAAAATAACGTGAAAATGTATTTCAAAATATTGTGAATAATATTTATGGTCAAAAGCCTATTTACTTCTCTCACAAAATTCTAAAATAACTCAAATTTATATTTATAATCAAACACAATTCTAACTCCAATTTTTCTCTTGAGATGGAATGAGTATGCCAATATGGTGATATAGTGTAATTTTTGGTGCAAACTATAAATCTTAAGTTACATTAATTAACATGCAAAAAGTGTCGTAAAATAATGAAATAAAAATTAAAAATTAATTGCTATGAAAGACGTTGAAAGAGAATGTAAGAATTCAAAGAAAAAAAAAGCTAGAGGATTTTTCAAAAAATAAAAAAATGTGAGAAGAACATGAGAGGTGGCGAAGTAATGATAGGTGGGTCCACAAATGCCAAATGTTAAATAATAAATTCATCATACAAATATGACATGGCGTATCTCATTCAAAATAATTTTTTTTTTTAGTGTGGTATTTAAACATGGGGACCGAACACTTCACAAGTTGATCAAAGTACCATCGTTAAGAACAGAAAAATCAACTTCGATTATATTTTTTATATTCTAAAATGTACCATTAATAAGTCACATATCTTCATATTTTTGATAAATAAATATTTATAATAATACATTATTCTCATCTCCTTCCCTATCTGACTAGATGACTAACAAGGCCTAGCTTTCAGAATTTGAGTTGCATCACACTTTCTTTTCTATCCTGGGGATCTAGCAATAGGTTTGTTTAGTTTCACAAAATTTTTACTGTTCCTCTCTATCCAGATAGCATAAACTACTTCTGCAAGGATGGTCTTGAAAATGTGGGCTTGTTGAGATTTCCCTTTACCCTGCAGAATGCACCAGTGATTGAAATTGTTCCGGTTAGTTGGGGAAAAAGCATTTCGCTGCAACCAGGTAAGTATACGGTTCCACAAGCTGATGGAGTATCCATCCACATTGTACAAAAGTAGGCTCTATTGTTTCATCTTCACTTTGACGCAACATACAAGTTCTTGCGATATCTGATCCCTATTTAATGAGTCTATCTGCAGTCAATAGTCTCTTTTGGAGCATGAGCCATAGGATAAAACATGCCTTAGGCCTGGATGCATTGTTGAACATAATTCTTTTCTTTTTTACAAAATCTTAAGTTATGGTTCTTTTTTTCTTTTACAAAATATAAATTCATGAGTCAAAATTTTTAAAATTTGAGACCACGAACTTGAATAGAAATTCTATTTTTAGGATAATTTGAAATTGTACCAAATACTTTTTCAAATCAAAACTTCAAATTTTAAATCCAAATTACATGATCAATGCCAATATTAAGCATGGGGTAGACTAATGATGCAAAAGTAGAATAGGTATCAAGAAAAAATGAGAGTTTTTCCTATATTGGAGTGTTATCAAAACAACAACAAAAAAAATTGTGTAAATAAATAAGTATCGATTTTATAGTAGAATAATTTGACTTCAAAAAACTTGATTGTTATAAAGGATTATGTTTTTGTCATAAAGAGATCTGACTATATAATATCTGTTGGAACAAGAAAATATTCTTTGGTGGTGGAAGGGTTTGGAGGGCACGGGGAGGAGAAGGCGCATGGGGTGAGGTAAGAGCAATATTATAGGCATGAGAACAACAACAACAACAAAAATTAAATTTAAAAAGAATAAGGTTTCACCCAAATAAATTTTTAAAAAATAAGTTACTCAAATTAATATGACAGTATCATTGGATTATTGCAACAAATTAAAGGTAGATTTATCTCTGACGTTAACTCCAGAAATAATTCATAACATTGATAAAAATAATATTAATGGTAATGTTGTATTAAAACTTGACATGGCTAAAGCTATTGATAGAGTAGATTGTAAATATCTTTGTCAAGCTCTTAAAATTTTTGGATTCTCTGATTATTGGACTGACATACATGATTTGGAGGCTTCTTTCTAATAATTGGTACTCTGCTAATATTAATGGGGAAAGACACAGTTTCGTCAAATCAAGCAGAGGAATTAAGCAAGGTGATCCTATCTCTCCCTCTCTCTTTATTATTAGCTCTGAACTATTGTCTGTTCTAATGAATCAATTAAAAAACGAGCATTTTATTTCATATATACTGTTGATAAAGGTTGTCCTATATTACTCACCGTAGCTTTGAGGATGATACAATTCTCTTATCTTCAGGAGATCCTTTGTCACTTATGGCCATGATGAATAAATTAGCTATTTATGAAAAATGTTTTGACCAACTTATTAACAAGAGCAAATCTTACTTCTTAATTAGTTGGTCCAAATACTTCTCAATCTATCATTAATGATATCAAATAGGTTACGAGTTATGAACAACAAAAATTTCCTTTCGATTATTTAGGAGCTCCTATCTACAATGGAAGGAAAAAAGTTGCTTACTTTGGAAAATTAGTTTCTAAGGTTGCTAATCGAATGCAAGGCTGGCAAGGTAAGATGCTTTCTCATGGAGGTAGGGCTGTTCTTATAAAATCTGTCATTTTCTCTGTGCCTTTATATACTCTTTTTGTGATTCAACTTCCCAAAATTACTATTAATTAAATTGAGCAACTTATGGCTAATTTTTTCTGGAGTGATAGGGAAAGAAAAAAGAAATGCATTGCATAACTTGGTCGAAATTGTGTTTCCCTGCTTTAGAAGGTGGGGTTGGTTTTAGATCAATTCAAGACATCAGTAATGTTACTGGAAAGCTAGATGTAATTATAAATATGAAGATATCAAAAGCGCTCCAGCTACTATCATCAACAAGGTTATTTATCAAATCAGATTGCTTGTGGCATGCCAGTTTCCACAAATTCAACTTAAGCAGCAGTGGCGCAACACTCTTCTCCATATCGAAAATCTCAAACCTAGGATTAATATCAAATGTCTTATGTAGAGCAGACCCATCTCTGATAGATATAAACTGAATACGGATGGATGTAGGAAAGTAAATCCAGGAAGCACAGGAGGAGGGAGGTGTTCTTAGGGATGAAAATGAACAGATGATCTTTGGCTTATTCAGAATACTATGGTGAATGTTCCAACAATGTTGCAGAATCTAAAGCTATTCTCTATGGAATAACATGGTTCATGACAAATGATTTCAAAGATGTGGACATTGAATCAGATTCTATGCTCATCACCAAAACGATCAATGAACAGATCAAGGTCAATTATCATATTATGCCGCCCATACACCAAATCAAGAAACTTAAGAGACAAGGTAGTTATAAGTTTCAGCATTGCTACAGAGAAACAATAACTTGGTAGATTACTTGGCAAACTTGGGCGAGACGCAAAAACAAAGTTCTTTCTTCACACGGAATTTGACATTGCCTAATGGGATTAAAAACTTGAGCATATTTATCTTTTCCTCATTGCAATACTGGAACCTATTAGGTTCCCAACTTTAAAGCCCAATGCCATTTGCTTTGGCAAAGGGATTTTTTTTTACAAGGATGAACTCTTCATTCTTCTTATTTCCCAAGCTGCTTTGAACAAAATTCCAACACATCGATTATCTGTAATTTTATCTATATCAATATATAGATCAGGCTAAGCCTAATCCCCATCAATGGTGGTTTAAATAAATAAATAAATAAAAGGGTAAAAACACACTAGATTATTTCAATTTTTTTGAATTTATGAATTGTTGGAAGTGTGAGTTTTCTATATAAAATTATAAAATATCACCTAATAATTGATAAAACACGCCTCCTCTATTATTTGATAGTGTGTATTACAAACTTTTTTTTTTCAAAATTCTGCCATGTAGCACTTCTTGTGGAAAAACAATTCCACCCTGCCAAATAATTTATAGCCAATGGCGCCAGAGGCATTGTTTGATCTAGTCAATATCCAGATGTGTTTTGCTAAAGTAGAAAATTCACAATTCCAACGAAAACAATACTAAAAAAACTGGCATAATTTGAATATGTTTTATGACCTTTTTAACTCTAAATTAAACAACAGGGAAATATAATAGACTAAAAATGAGAGGCTATTCTAAGGACCACAGTCTCCACAATATTTCGCCAAATGCTACCCTTCACCTCAAGAAAATTTCGTTGACCAACTCCACATAACTCAAATTGTATCCATTCTTCCTTTCCTGTGTCATAGAAGAACAAGAATGAGTGGAACCAATACAATCTCTCCTTTAGATGTGGAGGTAAATCGAGAGTGCATAAATTTCTCTTTTATGTTATACAACTTCGATGATAGCTCGATTGTTTGCTTCTTCATCCATATTGTTCCATTGATTAAGACATACACAAGAATCTTGCCATCATATTCAATGATCTTGTGTTCTAAAAGTGAAACTTCTCCCTTCGTATCCACTATGGTGGGTGATAAAGATACAGGACTCAATTGTACCCTAGGAGGAAATTAAATGTGATCATTCTAAAATTCTCTTCTCCAACAACATTGAATGCAGCTATGTTATTGTCTTCATGAAAGTTTACAGAGTAAATGATGTTGGGTTAATAGTATATGAAAGTGTGAATGAAAAAATGGAGAATAAAATGGTGGAGGGGAAGGAGACACTAAAATGGAAAATACTCCTAAATTAGAAAGTTTACTCTTTCTCCCACATTGGTGGAAGAAGAGAACTTGAAAGTGTTTATAATCAAGGACACTTACTCCACATGACAAGTGAGGCAAAAATAATAGATGCCTTGTGCTGTCGTCATTGTTTGCTTGGCTTTGGCAAACTTTACTTGCATCTTGAAGAAATGCAGTAAAAAATTTTCTGCAGTTTCGGACCTCCATTTATATATACATGCAGTAACAGTTGCACTGTTTCAAGTGAATTGATGCATTGTTTTTGAACTAGTGCTTCAGAAATGATACATTGTTCTGAACTGCGGCTACACATTGTTCTGAACTGCGGCTACAGAAGGTTGCAATGGTTCGAAATGATGCTTCAAGGATGTAATCCTTCAATGAAGTGACACACTGATTCATGAAATGAGATGACTGTTCAGGAAAAGATGCAATCTTTGATGAACAGACATGAACTTACAGCAAAGGTGTAACCTTTGGAGTGAACCATTGCCTCTTTTCAGAAGAGACATGTTGTGGCTATATAAACCTGGTTTCTTTCACAGGTTTAGTACGAAATTTTAAGATTAAAAAACTCTCTTCTTGTCTTAAAAATATTGTATGTGATCACTCAAAACGTTTTGTGAGTTCGAAGATATTCCAACCATTTGAGGTACCGTTACTGTTGGTCTGTTAACCATTTTATCCTAGGAGGAAAAATTCCACAACCTCGGGTACAGTGAGGGGGATTATTTCCTTAAGGATAATCCATGAATTCAGACGACTTGACTATTTTCTGTTTCAACTTAATTTCTGCAAAATAAAATACACCTCTTGCAAAGGTCATTTTGATCTTGTGTTGAGGGTATTTGATATACTTTATTTTGTTCTTGTTTATACTTGAACTCAAGTTGAAGTTGGTGTTGTAATATACAGATTCTGTGTACCCGAAGTACAAACGAAATGACAAATGACCCCATTGATATGAACACAACTTGTCTATCCCTAGTGTGAAAATACTCCAATGTGAAGTTTGATCAAAATCAACACGTTGTCCTACCCTCAGAACTTTATGTTTTTTGGTGGTGGGATCAAAACCCAAGGTGTAATGAGTCAGGTTAGGTTTTTTGGTCATGATGAGTTCAGGAAGAAAAACATGTTGTCTTATGAAAGGATTGCAAATAGCAACATCTCCATCATCATTCCATAGGCAAACTAGGCCATTGAGAGATTCAAGATAACTAAGTTTAAGACATGGCTCATTCAAGTATTCAAATAAGGAAAAACCTAACTGATAGTTTTTTTTCTCCTTGTCTAAATTTTTACTAATGAAGGTTTCATGACTAGTTGTGTGCGAAAATCTGGGAAATTATAAACTGGGAAATTAACAAGTAAATGACTCATGGATGAACCTTTTCGATGATGTGCTTCAATGAATGAATATTGGGATATAAGGGAGCAAAACGATTTAGAGACGCACCTAAATCGCAACAAAGACTTCACTGATGGAATTCTAGTAAGAATATCAAACAGAATTTCATCGGGAATATGTGAATTACCAATAGTAGAAACAACGTCGGTTCTTTTTTTGGGTGTCATACCAAAAACCTCCATGAGTTGTGGCAGAAGGTAATATTTCGCACTTTGAATGTTTAAAAAAAAATATATATAGATATTGTTAGTATAAAGGTCCTCTTTTGCGGCAATGCTCTATACTAGGATTATAAGGTTTAGTTTGTGTTTGTGTTTAGGTTATTTTCTTCCCTTTTTTACTATTCAATTTCTTCTTTTTTATTTTAGAATTTAAATATACCTTGTTAACAATTGAATTGATAGAAAGTGATAGAAAAACATGTACTAAAAATGTACAATGATATAAAAAGGAATGTCAAAGCCAAATTAATTGTAGAGCAAAAAAAAAAATTGCTTGACGTTCATTCCAGTTAATACTGAAATTCCTAAGAACAAAAATAATGAATTAACTAAAGTCATTAACCTACCAAAGATTACTTGGTTCGAGATAAATTAGAACTAATAAATGGGCTACATAATAAGTCATAGCCTAATCTGCTCAACTCTTATTAAATTCTAATTTCATTGTTATAAGGGATTTAAGTTATATCGTCATAAAGAGATTTGAGTATATAATATTTGACGGAGCAAGAAAATATTCTTTGGTGGTAGAAGGTTTCAGGGCACGGGGAGGAGAAGGGGGTTGGGAAGGAGAAGAAGGAAGAAGAAGAAAAAGAAGGGTAAAGATACACTAAAGTACTTTAATTTTTTGAGTTTATGAACTATTGAGAGTATGAGTTTTCTATTTAAACCATCACTTAACTAGTGAAACACACCTCCATTAATATTTGATGGTGTGTATTACACACCATTTTATTTCATAAATTCTACCAATGTAGCACTTCATGTGGAAAAATAATTCCCCCTGATAACAATAGGCTAAAAGTTTAAGGTCAGGTGGACAAATATTTTATAGCCAATGGCGCCAGAAGCATTATTTGATCTAGTCAATATCTAGATGTGTTTTAGCTAGATACTCTACACACAACGGACTACCAGCGGTAATATTCAAGTCCTCCGACTACTATGGGGTCATGGCAGAACAATGCAAATTGACCATTGTGGGAAAATTCCTCCGATCAAGACCACACATTGAGAAAATCCGGTAGAGATTCGCAGAAAAAATCTCTCTAAAAGGTACTGTGAGAATTGATGTCTTTGATTTTAGAACAGTTTTCCTTGATTTCACAAATGAAGATGATTTTAATCGTGTGTGGTTTAGAAGATCTATTGACATTGAAGGGCAAGTGATGTGGCTCGAAAAGTGGTCACCGAACTTCAAACCGGAGGAAGATTCCCCCATTGTTCCAATTTGGGTCCTTCTTCCAGGTCTCCCATACCATTGTCACACATGGAATTATGTGAAACAAACTGCCAGCCCAATTGGCACACCACTATCGATGGATCTTGCGACGGACAACAAAACCATACCAAGCATGGCAAAGGTAAGGGTTGAAGTTGACTTAACCAAACCAAAAATCAATGCCATGTGGATAGGAAGTGAAGATACTAACAATCCAAATGAAGAATTTAGCTCCACGGAAGATGAGTAAGGTTTCATTCAAACCAACCACTAGAACAAGGGCTCCTTCGACTAACAATCCAAATGAAGAATTTAGCTCCAATATACAAAATGAAATGCATACTACTGCTAGGAGTAATCACAAGAAACACCTTAAGGAAATAAGTTATAAAACCAATCTTCCCAAAGATGCCGACCAAGCTGGTAGTGTTAGCAAGGAAAAAAATAGAGAGACAATTGGAAGATATATCAGGACCAGTTTGATCAAAGAGGGGACATAGAAGAAAATATTCTGTCAGATAACGAGGTCTCTAAAAATTTACCATCAGAGATTAGGAAGCATCCGGGGATCTAGCTGATTGTAGAGTTAAACGGTGATCAAACTAATACAAATAAGGAAAATAAAAACCTTCGATCAAGGGGTGACTAGAAGGCACATGTACTATTTGAAGACGATAATAATCAAATCAGGTCGGAGGAAAAAAGTGATACTGAAAACAACCATCTCAAAGAAGTCTCAAACAGTGTGGGTATTTCACCCGAAAAAAGAGGCAGAAGCAGCATAGGAGAAATGCAAGAAAAAAGAGAGACAAAACCGTACCAACCTCTAAAGGAAGGTACTCAAACTGAACCTTTTTAACATTATTTTTATGATTGATTCCATTTTTTGGGACATAAACAGAGTTAGATCCAAAAAAGTTGTCCATAGGTTGAAACACTTGATCAGGATTCACAAATCTGTTTTTGTGGCCATTATGGAACCTCTTGTGGAAAAAAAAATAGAAGGATATAGAAAATTCTAGGTTTCCAGGATTGTATGTCCAACACCAACGACAAACTTTGGATGTTCTGGTCCTTTATTGATCAAGCTGATATTCTAAGTAACAAAGAGCAACAACTCACTACCAAATTCAGAAACAACACTAACACTAAAGAATTCCATGTTACATCTGTTTATGCAAAGTGTACCTCAAAGGAAAGGAAAGATCTTTGGGGTGAAATTGAAAGCTTGAGTGTGATTATTAAAGGCCCATGGTGCATTGGAGGAGACTTTAATGTTATCATGGAGTTTAATGAAAAACTCGAGGGTAACAACCATAGAGCTTACAAGAGTGTTGATTTTATTAGTTGCATGAATAATTGTGGTATGATAGATTTGGGCTATAACGGATCTAGATTTACATGGTGCAACAATAGGAGACCTGCTAAAAGAATTTGGAAAAGACTTGACAGGATTCTAGTTAATTCCGAATGGGACACTCAATTTCAGATTAACGATGTCTCTCACTTGTCTAGAAGTGGTTCTGACCACAAGCCTTTGCTTATGAAGAGCTACAATGACAATATCGATCACATCATCTACTTTAAATTTCTAAATTTTTGGGTTGAGCAACCGGGTTTTACCGAACTAGTATAAGAGGTGTGGGGAACCAACATCATAGGCAACCCTATGTGGATTCTACAATCCAAACTTAAACTGTTGGGTAGGCAATTGAGCAATTGGTCCAGAAATTCTATTGGTGACATTCACAATGAAGTTATGAACTGGAAAACCAAAGTGCAAATGCGGGAAGAAATTGATGAGAACTACAACACTAAACAGAGCAGAGAAGAGCTTAATAAAGCTCACAGTGAGTATACTAGGTGGTTGGGAATCCAAGACAACCTATACAGTTAGAAAGCTTAGGTAAAATGATTTGAAGAGGGTGACAAAAACACAAAATACTTTCATGCCATTTTGAGAAATAAGAGAATAAGTATTCAAATTCATAAAATCAAGAATCATAAAGGCAATCGGGTACACAGCAAAGACAAAGTGGCCATAGCTGCAATCAAGCACTTTAAGAAGTTGTTTAATCTTAAAAGCCCCAATATCCAGGGGAATATCCTAAAGATCATCACCCCATGCATCACTGATGAAGACAATAGTCTCCTGATAGGTATGCCCGATGAAAATGAAATTAAAAATGCTATATTTGATATGTCTCCGGATAGTGCTGCAGGTCCAGATGACTTTAAAGGTAAGTTTTATCAGACGTGCTGGAATACTATAAAGCATGACATCATTAGTTTTGTGGATAACTTCTTTAGAGAAGATAATATCACTAAATTCTTCTCTCATACATGGTTAGTTCTTATTCCAAAATGTGAGAATCCTAGTACTTTCTCTGATATGAGGACTATTAGTCTTACTAACTTTTCTAATAAAATCATCTCTAATATCCTTGCTAATAGATTGAATCCTTTCTTAACTCGCTTATTTTTGGAAAATCAAAATGTTTTCATTAAAGGAAGATCAATTACTGAAAATATTTTATTAGCTCAAGAGATTGCTCAAGATATTACTAAGTACAACAAGGGTGGTAATATGATCATTAAGCTAGACATGGCTAAGGCATATGACAGGATGTCCTGGTCCTTTATTCATGTGGTTTTAACTAGATTTAGTTTTTCTGATATTTGGATAAATTGGATTATGAAATTGATTAATAATGTTTGGTATTCTATTATTATTAATGGTACCCGGTATGGCTTTTTCTCTTTCAGTCAAGGTCTGAAACAAGGCGACCCCTTATCCCCCCCTTTATTCATATTGGGAGCTAAAGTTCTTTCTAAAATGCTTAATTGTCTTAATCACCACCCTGATTTTACTCCTTTTTTACATGAGCAATAAAGGTCCTATGGTTAATCATCTTGCATATGCCGATGACATAATGATCTTCTCTGGGGGCAATAATAAGTCTATAAAGCTGGTTATGAGATGCATTAGTGACTATGAAAAGATTTCTGGGCAGAAGGTCAATAGTGATAAAAGTTTTTTCATAGCACTAATTTTATGGACAAAATCTTTCCTTTCAACTATCTTGGATTGCCTATTTTTATTGAAAAAAAAGGAGAATTGCTTACTTCAATTCAATACTATGGTAGAAAAAGTTGTGAATAGACTTAAAGGTTGGCAAAGTAATATGCTTTCTTTTGGAGGTAGAATTGTTTTTATCAAACATGTCTTACAATCTTTACCTGTTTACATTTTGTCTGCTCTTATCCCTCCCAAAGGCGCTCTTGATTTGATAGAAAAACACTTCTCTAATTTTTTCTGTGAATTTTCTGGAGATAAAGCTAAATATCATTGGTATGCTTGGGCCTTGGAATAAAATATGTTTACCCTAGAAAGAAGGTAGACTTTTTATTAGAAGTATGAATGTGATATGGCTGTCAAGAGATGGTGGAGATATAGAACTATTCCTTCCATGTGGGCAGACTTTCTTAATGCTAAATATTGTAGTAGGGTCAATGCTATTGCTAGAGTCACAACAAACAATACATCTTAATGCTGGAAGCAAATGATGTATATAAAGCATTTGGCTGAGCCCAACATCATATGTCAAATACAAGCAGGCAACAACACCTTTTGGTGGGACAATTGGTCTGGCATAGGGGCAATAGCTAGACTCACTCATGGGAGACACTCATACTCCAAGGAAACTATTTAGGATTACCTCAACCAAGAAGGGTGGAATATTGATAAGCTTAATAATGTTCTGGCCCCTCATCTGATACAACATGTGCTAACAATTTCAATTGGTGACAGGAACAAGAGAGACTACCCTATATGAAAACCAAGTGAAGATGGACACTACACAAACAATTCAGCTAGGAACACTATCAGGTACAACAGAGATAGAACAACGGATACTAGCAAGGTATGGAACAAAATATTTATCTTTTAAAATCACTTTCTTCACTGGGAGATTATTTCTTGGTAAAATACCCATTGTTAAAATTGCAAATGATTTAACAGATAAGTGTAAACGTTGTACTAACCCACAACATAAGACTATGTCACATATTTTTATGAAATGTGATACTGCTCAGAAAGTGTGGAAACATTTTTCCAACAACTTGGGAATTACTGTTAGAATAGGTAACATCCAGGATATCATCCAGACATGGTGGAATACTACTCCAAGAAATAAAATACATGGCATACTCATCAACATACTTCCAATAGTGATCATATGGGAAATATGGAAAAGATTTAGTGCCTATAAGTATGGAGGACAGACTCGAATGTGGCATTCGAGGGTGATTTATCATATTGAGAAAACCATAAGAATTATCTTGTGTAAGCTTGTGCCGAAGGTAGAGAACAATATACCATGGAGTATATTATGTGAACTAATAGATAAGATTAGACAGACCCTCAAATGGAGAGTAGTCTGCTGGAGGAAACCATCGAGGGGCAGGGTTAAAATCAACGCGGATGGAAATTAACTGCAAGATACTAAGAAAGCTGGTATTGGAGGAATTGTTAGAGATGAAAATGGAGATGTTATTATTGCTTTTGCAGTCACTGTTCAGAGCAATAGCAATAACATAACAGAGCTATTAGCTGCAGACTAGGAATTGAATTGTGTCTTAGCTTGGGCCTCACTGATGTGGATCTAGAATTGGATTCAGAGATCATCACAAAGATTCTCCAAAACAGAGACAATAACAACTTGAAATTGAGAGGAGAAATGAACAAAATTCTGAGCAACTTAAACAGGATGAATGTTACAATTAATCACTGCCTGAGGGAAGCAAATCAAGTTGCGGATAGCTTGGCGAAACATGCATCCAGCCACGAGATTGGACGTCATTTTAAAACTTACCAAGAGCTTCCCAGAGTGACAAAAGGATCCTATCGACTTGACAAACATGAATTACCAGCTGGCATATATGTTATGACAAGGCTAATTTTTTTGTTAGTTGAGATCTCCTTTTACTTTAAGAGTAGGAAGTATATATTTAGCCCTACTCTTTTTTTGTTGATTGACTGATATGTTTAAGTAGTCAAGAGTTGTATTTTTGAGAGGCAGGGCCTAGTCCCCCTCTCCTTGTAAGTTTTTGCTGAAATACAATGTATACTACCTATGGGTAATTTAACCCAAAAAAAAAAAAAAAACCTAAAGTAGAAAACTCACAATTCCAATGAAAACAATACTAAAAAATTGGCACAATTTGAATAATAAATTAAACAAGAAGGAAATCCAATATAATCAAAATGAGGAGTTTATTCCAAGGATCACATAGTCTCCACAATATTATGCCAAACGCCCCACTTTCTTTGACAAACTCCACACAACTCAAATTGTGTCCATTCTTTCTTTCCTGTGACATAGAAGAACAAGAATGAGTAATCCCAACAGCTTGAACTGATTTTGAAAGATGGAACCAATACAATCTCTCCTTTAGGTGTGGAGGTAAACTGATAGAGCCTAAATTTCTCTTTTATATTGTAAAACTTTGATGGTAGCTCAGTTATTTGCTTCTTTTTCCATATTGTTCCATTGGTTAAAACATACACAATTATATTGCCATCATTGCGAAAGTTCTTGTGTTCTAAAAGTGAAACTTCTCCCTTTATATCCACTATAGTGGGTGATAAAGATATAATTAGGTTCAATTCTACACCAGGAGGAAAGGAGATCATTCTAATATTCTCTTCTCTAACATTCTCTTCTCCAACATTGAATGCAGCTATGTTATTGTCTTCATAAAGGTTTACAGAGTAAGTGACCCCATCGATATGAACACAATTGCTCATCATAGGGTAGAACCTTACATAACAATGGATTTCTCTCCATGACTTGTCTATCCCTAGAGTGAAAATACAAGGAGCAACAATTTATTCTCATACAATCAACTTTTTCGATGGGTCTAGGTAGAAAAACATGTTGTCTTGTGAAGGATTGCAAATAGCAACATCTCCATCATCGTTCCATAGGCAAACTAGGTCATTGGCAGATTCAAGATGACTAGGTTTAAGAAAACATGGCTTATTCAAATACTCAAATAAGGAAAAAGTAACACTCTTTATAGTTTTTTTTCTCATCGTTGTCAAAACTTTTATGAATGAAGGTTTGGTGAGTGTGATCACCTGGGAAACTGACAAGTAGATGATCTACCAACGACGAACCTTTTTGCTGATGTGCTTTAATGAATTGGGATATGAGAGAGCAAAACGATTTAGAGACGTATCTAAATCACTGATAAAACCCTTGTAAGAATATCAAACAAAATTTCATCGGGAATATGTGAATTCCCAGTAGTAGAAACAATCTCGGTTCTTTTTATGGGTTTCATAGCAAAAACCTCCTTGAATTGTGGCAAAAGTGAGCGCAGAGAATATAGATCATAAAATATTTGTTAATATAAAGGTCCCGTTTTCAGTTTTGGGTTTAATTTTGCGGCAACGATAGGGTTTTATTTTTTATTTTTTTTGGAAGGAGAATGAGGGAGGGGATTACAACGTGGGGAATAAAATCCTCACCAACAAGATGGACGTTCAGGTAATTAACCAACTAAGCTACTAAGATTTTCCAATTTGTGTGTTTAGGACTTTAGGTTTAGGTTATTCTTTCTGTTTTTTTTTGTTAATCAATTAAAAAAAATAAAAATCAATCAAAATAGAGTAGTCAAAGTTTCATTATCTTAATATTTAGCTTTATACAAATATTGTATAGTATATTTGTTAGTATTTTGATAATATATATGAATTATTTCTGTAACTATATACTTCAATATGATATTCAATAAGTATTTAAATAGGTATACTATTTATCAATATCTAATAATGAAAATGCACCGTTTCAATTTTTTAAAAAAAGAATATCATATCAATTATCATTGAAAATTAAAAGATATACCACCAAAGAATGTGGTGCAGTGGATAAGGTTGATCGGGTTTGAGCCTTGGGTATGGAAAAATCCTAGGTAGGAAGCACTACCCCCCGAATGGAGCTCTACCCGGCGCGAATCTGAATTAGTCGAACTCCAATATGGATATCGAATACTGGATGAAAAATAAAAAAAAATTAAAATTAAAAGGTATAGTACCACATATCATAATCATACCAAATATCATAATATCAAAATCACAATATCAAAAAATTATAATTTAATATGATAATTAAATATATGCCATACCATGTCCACTCCAAGCCAATGCCTAATGCCTATATACTTAAATTACAGTAGACAAGTGATGTGCTGCACCGTTGAGCCAGGAAGCTGTACGTTTATTGTTGAACATATTATAAAACATATCCCAAACGATATAGGAATATATTGTTTCCATCTTTTAAACAATGATAGTATTAAATATTATGACCAAGAGATGTCAGCATTTTTGGAGTATAATTTTCTCACTAAATGTTTTGCATATGATTTCTGACAGCTTCTTAGGAAGGCGACATAAAAGAGGTGATTTTTTTTTTCTTTTTTATAAGGAGGTCAAGTGAAAATTTATTTGCTTCATTTTTTTTATTTTTGAATAATATTTTGTTAAATATTTAACTTCTGTTAGTTTGAAGAATTACTATCACACATTTTTGTTAATTGAAGATTTGATGTGCTCAGTTGACTAATATAAAGATTAAAACTGAAATAACATAATAACTCACATATTTAAAATTGAACTCGTCATTTATCCTATTTTATATATAACAAAAAAGTTGTTACTCAATTTGACCATTACAATTTAAGTAAACAAAGAAGGAATATTATATTCCAATAGAGTAAAAATAAGGAGGTTAAATTCTATCCATTCCTTGTTTCTTGTGTCATAGAAGAACAGCAATGAGTACACAAACTCCATATAACTCGAATTGATTTTGAAGGATGGAATCAATATAATTTCTTCTTTAAGGGTGGATGTAAATTCACAGTGCATAATTTTCTTCACATTTAGTTTGATGTCTGAATTGAAGGTAACTCAATTAGTTTCTTCACCCATATTGTCCATCGATTAAAACATACATGAGAACATTGTCATCAGTCATCACCAACGGCAGCAAACTTTGCATGCCTTTTAGAACACGTGCCTGCTTCTTTTTAGGTTGCGAAAGTTCTTGTGAACAAAAAGTGCAACTTCTTCCTTTATCTCCACAATAGTTGGTGAAAAAAGGGCAAGGGACAATTTTACCCCAGGTGGAAATGAGATCGTTCTAAAATTTTCTTTTCCAACGTCGAATGCAGCTATGTGATCATGTACAAAATCATCATAAAAGTTCACGGAATAAATGACCCATCAATATGAACACAATTGCCCATCATAGGGGAAAATCGGGCGTAACAGTGAATTTTTCTCCATGACTTGTCCTTCTCCAATGTTGAATTTCAACAATAATAGTCAATTCTTCCCTTAGAACTTTAAGGATATTGGTAGTGGGATCCATACCCAAGGAGTAACGAATCAACTTAATTTCTTTGTTCATGAATTTAGGAAGAAAAACACATTGTCTTGTGAAAGGATTGCAAATAGCAACATCTCGATCATCGTTCCATAACCAAACTAGGCCATTGAGAGATTCAAGATGACAAAGTTCAATAAAACATGTCTCATTCAAGTATTCAAATAAGGAAAAATCTAATTGGTTGTTTTCACAAGTTATTTTTCTCATAGTCTAAATTACTAATGAAGGTTTGACGATTGAAAAAATGTGGAAAATTGATAGATGATTCGACAACAAACTTTTTTTGATGATGTGCTTTAATGAATGAAGGTTGGGATATGAAGGGGGAAAATGATTTAGCAACACATTTAAATTGCTACAGAGATTTAACTGATGAAACTCTTACGTGTATATCAAACACAATCTCGCCAAGAATATATGAAGAATAATTGCCAATAGCAACTATTTTGTTCTCCTCCATGCTAAGTGGCAGCAAGGGTGACTCAAGGTAAGGCTTAGTATTTAGTAAAATGTTTGCTATCAGCCTCTAAATTTTTGAGGCCTCAAAAAATTTAATTACTAGTAAATTTTATGATTTCAATTTCACCTTAAGTAATAATGAAGATTATGAAATCAATAAGGCTTGAATTGATCTAGAAGGATGAAATCAATACAATCTCTCCTTTAGGGGTCATGGGTGCTCCAGAGGTTCAAACACACATATTAACACCTAAAACTTTAAGGTTTCCGCCTGATAATCAAAACACTCAACCATGTTCTTGATTTTACTAGTACTTTTTTTCTATCATAGCACCACCATTTTGAACCTAGAACAACCTTGACTTGAAGGGTGTTGTTGAAGACACTACTAACTTGATTTTCTAGCTAAATTAGCCACAAACCTTAGGTGTAAAAGGTCTCTATTTTCTTGATAAAATGCAGATGACTAAAATGAGAATTAGATATGATAAGGTCAACTTTTTTATAAGCTAATTTTATTTTAGCCTAAAAAGCTTTGAGAGTCCTTAGCAAGTGTACATAGCTTTGTCATTCTCCTTTTGCTAGATTGTTTTAAACAATCACTGATGTATATTGGGAGTTATGGTCTAGTCCCCTTTCCCCCTGCCTTTTATCATCATCATAATTATATACATAGCTATATAACAATAATAACTAGCTATTGTTTAATATAATCTTTTCATGTATTACAGATAATCTCTTCATCTCAAGCATAATTTTTTCTTGGATAAATTATACAAATTCCAAACTTAAAACACCGTATTACCAAATATTCCTTACCATTTTAAAAATTACATAAAATCTCTTTTTGCAACTTTAGTGTTGATACGTATGCTGTAAATCTCATACCTTATTTTCTCTCCTCTATTAACGTGATTTTCTCTCATCCTTTGAAGCATATACTTTTTTTCCCACAAATTCCTCCCTTAAAATCTCTCCCATATCAGCAGACTTTGAGTTAACTTCCTTCTCCACAACTTCAACTGATTTGAACCATAATCTTTCATCATTAAAATTTAAAATTTGTCAATTACTTCAAAGAGGTTAGTTGTTTGTTTACGTGGGTTTTAAGTTAGTTTTTAATAAGACAAGTCAATATCCATATATTCTTTTACTTCTTTTGTGTTTATTTGTTTAATATTCAATGGCTAATGAAGATTCACCCTCATTCAGCTTGGGAATTTCCCAAATTGAAACACAAAAAGGCGTTCTCACTAGTAATTAAGTTCTGGGTTTTACTCCGGACAACTTTGATTACACCCATTTAGGTTTTAGTGAAAATAGGTCAAAGCAACGCAACGATCCTGAAAAATTAAAGATTTTAAGACAAACTTTTGCTGCTAAAAACCAAGATTTAGACACGCAAATGGAAGATCGGGAGAAAATTGAAGATATTCCCAAATCCCCGTTGAATCAGGTATTGTTTTCGCAAGTGATACATATAGATGGTAAACATAAAAGAATCCATTGAACATATCCCCAAATCCCCGTTTTTGCATTTTTAATGTGTGATTCATATTATATTAATGAGTGATACATATGGTGTTCTAGTAATTCATATGGTTGTTACAGTTATTATTTCAATTAATGGGTGATTCATATGCTTTTAATGGATGATACATTTTTTCACACTGAATGTTTGATACATATTCTTGATATTTAATTGGTGATACTTATTGTGCTATGGTGATTTATATGGTTGTTATAGTTATTATTCTGATTAATAGGTAATTCATATGTTATTAATGGGTGATACATTTTTCACACTGAATGTTTCATACATATTCTAATATTTAAATGGTTTTCATTTGATGGGTGCACACAACATCAATGTAGTAGATAGGATTAAAGGAGTTCTGAAGGATGAAGGAATCAGAATTTTTAGAAGCACTTGTTTTGGGTTATTTCTGGACCTCCCTAATTGTAACTTTCAAGTTTCGATAGCAAGGTGTTTGATGACCTTAGAGGTCCAACACCCATATCAGGATCAATTAAAAGTATTGGTCAACAATACAATTCTTCAATTTTCACTGTACGAGTTTACTATCATTACCGAGTTGAAATGCATCGACAACATAGATGATTTCAATTATTTAGACCTTTTACCATGTTGATTACAAAAAAAAATCTGTATTCGACAGCAAATATGAAAAAAAGTGAGTTGGTCAAACTTTTTTTGAATAAAAAATAGAGAAAAAGGTGGAAGATGCGGTAAAAATTGGGATATTTTCCTTTACACACACATTTGTGTTATCCTAATTAGATAAAATCAATATCCCTGCCCGATACTTCCACATGGTGGATGACGGAAGTTATAGTCGTTTTTCATGGGAAAAATTGACTTTTGTAAAACTGATGGCTTCTATTAGTCGATCGATGAATAAGGTGCAACAGTTTTACCTTCTGAGTGGCATGTCATACGCTCTTCAGATTTGATGGCATGAATGTTGTTCTAAAGTTGATGAATCACTTTTCGTTCGTGTTCACAATTTAATTCCAAGGATGGTGAACTGGAAAGTGGTTAAACCAAAGCCTAGATACGAAGATTTGATGGATGCCATGTTTAGTAAAGTAGTGTTTTTTTATAGTGATACTTTTGTATGTGTATTGTTAATTTTTAAGATACTTTTAATTTTAGGTCTTTTGTGTTATTTTTGTTGTAGCTGTATACAGGAATTTATCACCGTCACCACAAGAATTGAACCAACTTGATTTGCCCTACCCTTTGACATTTGATCCAACAGATCATGGTACAAATGTAGCACAGACAGTATCTGTACAACAACAATCTGAAAGGACTACTCCGACTAAATTTCTTCATGAATTTGATGATTTTAGTATTCCTCCAAATACAAAACTTCTAAAAAATATGAGGATTGATACTGGTCTATCTTCACACCTTCCTGCGAAGAAACAAAAATTAGTTGAGGAGTAAAAAAAATTTAGTTCACAAGTATCAAAGACACAAAACTAGTCAAAGAAGTTGTCCAAAGATAAACATTTGGTAGTTTCATCAAGATCGCTCAGTGCATCATGTTTCCTTGGATAAAGATAAAATTGTGCATAATGTTGAGATGAGGGATGCCGATAAAGCATCTGCTACTGGAGAGGAAAAGGAATCACTATCCAAGTCAGATTTGGACTACATAAAGTCTTATGTTCAGACTTATGTAAGTATAACGTTTTGTTGGTTTGTTGTGTTAATGTTAAAAAGATTATAGGCTGACATGAAATTCAAAATGTTATTCACAATGTAGGTTGACATGAAATTCAATGATCTGCAAAAATTTATGGTGGACCATTATACAGGATTTTTGCAAATTGTGAAAGAAAGTTTTGCTTCATGTGGCAAGGTATTCACAATTTATCATTAATAT
The DNA here is from genome assembly GCF_002878395.1 of Capsicum annuum. NCBI lineage: Eukaryota > Viridiplantae > Streptophyta > Magnoliopsida > Solanales > Solanaceae > Capsicum > Capsicum annuum. Next base: position 10,668,276 of record NC_061111.1, read on the forward strand.
CATTGTGTTACCATATTATTATATTTTTTTATCTTGCAGGTTGCTCATTATTCAGTGCATGAAAGTGAAAAAGATATTTTTGATAGAGAAGGGGATCCTCCTCAATCTCTTAATGAGCTCAACACGGATGCTAAAAGTGACAATGTTGTAGAGGATGATGGACAATCATCTAAAGTAGGTGGCAATGAAGGAGGATCTGAGGAATGCTTAAAGGTAATTAAATTGACTTAAGTATATGATCTATTTGTTATCACTATTTGCTCAAAATATTAGCCTCAAATAGTTTATATGTTATTTTTGGAAGTGTTGAAACTGTTAATATAATGGTGTATATGTAATGACTAAGTTACTCATATGTATCACTTTGATACATCTGACATCATATGTATCAACTTGATAAATATAGACAGTTTAATCAATATTTCAGTAAGAAATATTTGTTATGTGTTCCTTATGTTTTCCAGATGTATCAATTTGATACATTTGTTCAACTTGTATTAATTTGATACATACAAATAATTAAATTGATTCATATCAGAAATTAAATCTCACACAAAAGTACAATTCGACATACGTCAAACAGGAGGCTGAGAGTTCGTACACAAACAAGGTGCAAGAAGAAGATATGCATAATATAGCTGCTGAAATAGATGAAGGCCTAAGGGACGAGTGCCCAAAGGTAATATAGTTTTACTTATAACGAAGATTGTTTTGTAATTTCTCACAAATATTATTTGTTATTATTTGGTAAGTCTAAGTTGTTCATTATAATGGTCACAGACTTATTTTATCTGTTGCATAACAACTTTTTTAGTAACAATGTTTTAATCTTATCTAAAGATGATAAAAGATTCAAGTACCAAAAGTTGGTTATCTGTTATGTAAGTTTTTCAGATGAATCATAATGATACATATTGATCCATATGTATCATTATGATACATATAGATAGTTTAGGCACTTCTAATATAAACTACATTATAACACTAAGTTCACTTTTTTCATACATCTCACAGGAATTTGAAGAAGACCATAATACAGATGAAGATTTATCTAAGGCTATTACCTTGTATGTACCACCATTGCCAGTTGCCTATCTAACAGGGATCACTAATAGTGTTGTTGCAGCTATTGACACATGTAATCAGCAAGGCAACACTGATAGCTAGTTTTATATTAGTGACAACGTTATTGCAGCTATTTCTCAGGTTCCTGTCTGTAAAACTAATCTGTCATATGTCATGAAGAAACCTGCCAAGAGAAATAGGTATCCTTCAAAACTATATCAGTCACCACTTGTCAATGTTTTTTATTCTAGGTCAAAATATAAAGAAGTCATCCAGTCGTGCAAAAAGTTGAAATACTTGTTTGAAGGTCACAACATTTATGGACCATATGCTAAGGAGCTCTTCTCTAAGTTTTATCTTTTGATGTCAGTTGGAATGTTCAAAACACAAACTAGTAGGTAAGATTGATGAATCACCTTTCAAAATATCATATATATGTATTACTCTCAATACTGAAGTAATACCTCGCACTTTTTCTAGCCCAATTTAACTCCTAGAATGTCAAAGGTCAACTTCACAAATGAATAACTCTTGATAGGAGTCGAATTTTCCAGTTATAGACCTACAAAGTTGTAAATAATTGAACCAACTTTTCAACGATACTAATTTTGCCTTAATCCGATACTCGGTTGAGAAGTTACAGTAATTTTAGTGAAAATAGTAGGGCATTTCGACAGGCACCGCGTCGCGGTGAAGGACAGAATCACAATTGTCCGATTCTAAAAAAGCACCGCGATTGGCCTGCGTCGCGGTGAAGTTCCAGTTCCCACTCGTCCTTTTTTCAGTGGTGCAATGCGATTACGCCGCATCGCGCTAGAGGCCAAAATGGGACTCGTCCTTTTTCCAGTATGGCACCGCGATAGGTACCTCGTCGCGCCGAGTGCCAAAATTGGCTTCCAATTTTTCGAAGTTGATTTTTTTTAAGGGTAGTTTAGTCTTCCCAAGCCCCAACTCATGAAAAACACAAGATTAAACTTATTTTAAGCCTATTATACCTATTATTCATCAAACTTCTCTCAAAGAAACCCTAGAGCATCAAACCTTTATCTCCAAGAAATCCAAATTCCACCGTTCTTTCTCCAAGTAAACTCAAAATTCAAGGTTTTCATTTCAAGATAATCAAGAATCCATCTTCAAGAGCACAAATAGGGATCCATGATCAAGTGTCCTCATCAATTAAGGTATGTGGGATTTTTCAACAAGGATAATCGCTTCATCCTTGTGCCCAAAATTAGTGTAAAGCTAATTTTTATATGAACTTACATGAGCTTTAAGTTAGGGTTCATACCCAAATATTGCTATTTGAATATTAAGAAATTTTAAGTGATTTAGATGATGAATTGCATGACTATTTTTGTATTTTCATGCGTATTGTAGTAAAATCCAGATTTTAAATTAATTATCAATATTTACATTATCAAGCATGAACATTATGATGTTTTGACATGAATTTGATTCATAGGTCATTAAGCCCTAGTTTGTATGTTGATATTTCAAGAATGACTATGCTTTAAGCATTCCATGATTAGTTATTTTCAGATTTTTAATAAAGATTTGATCTTTTGATCTCAGCTTAGACATGAAATCCACTTTACAGTTTCATTTACAGTTTAAATACACAGATATACAGTTGGTATTCATTACAAACCATTTATACTAATTTTTAACGCGAATTTCCAACAGAATGAGCATACAAATTAAAGGGAGTAGTATTTAACATCGAGTTGGGTATGTTCACATGCCCCAGAACTACGAGCCAACGTAGGTTCAAATTATCAAATTATTCCTATTTCTATATGGATGACAGATACAGATGTGATCACTTAGATTAGGTTATACTCTTTGACAAGAGTATGACACCTGTCCTTAACGTGAGGTTTTTCCATAAGAGAATTAGACGTTGGACACTATGATAGCTCACAGAGTGTATGCCAGTTAGAAGAACCCCCTATAGAAAAGAGTAATCCTAATAGCAAAGACTTACAAAACAACTTTTAGAAACTAAGTGTATAGGCTCACAATTTTATTCAGATATTGCTTTACATATAGATTTAGCTATGAGATTTTAGATTTCAGTTTACAAATACAGAAGTGAGTCTTTCCTACACTTAGACAGTATGATTTAAAAGACATAATTCCAATACAGCTTTTAGAAACTAAATGTTATAATTCACTAGATTTATGCAGCATGTTTTGCTATTCATGATTATGATTTTCAGTTTTCAGATATTCCAGCTTATGTGAGTCATCTACATTTAGCATGCATTATTTTACAAATTATGAAAATATTGAGATATTGTTTTACTATGCACATCAACCCCATATACTCAGTACAGTCCCGAAGTACTGATCCACATATACGTCTATGTGCTAAATTTTCTCATAATGTAGGTTCAGGTGCTCAGTTCTAGCAGCGTGAGTGATTTCGAGCATTTCCATCTACATCCCTATAGTTAGTGATTCCTCATAGTTTGGGGTCCATTTATTCAGTTTTCAGTTTAGTACAGTAGTTGATTTAGCGTTTTCAGACGGTTCGAGTCAGCTGGGGGTTTGTCCCAGTGGCTCTTAAGTTATTAGTAGTAAAGTCTTGTCAGACTGTTAGTTATGGTTCAGATTTTTAGTATTGATTGTCCAGACTCCTTAGTCTAGTAATTTCATATAATTTACAGATTTCTGCATTTCATTTTTAATGATATATCTATATTTTCTCTATTATGGGATTCAAATTTAGTAGAAGGCTGATAGGGTTAGCTTAAAGCTACTCATAGTCTTGATCACCTTGTGACTTCTCAAGACTCATTTTTGGGGTGCTACAACTGATTGGAATCATAATTTGATTTTAGGAAAGGGAAGGATGAGCACTACATGGCCAAATACACTGACCTAAAACCAAAGCTTGATTTTGTAGTTGCACACCCGGTGAAAGAAGTTGATTTTATGCCATGGACGAATCGAGTAAAAGTTAGAATGGTGAGGTATGCCTCAAAGAAATATATATAACAAATAATAGTTTCATTAATTTTTATGATTTAAGCACAAGTTGATTTTTATAACATAACCCAACCAAATTGATGTTTGCAGTATAATTTAGCTTTTCTAGTAACAGATATCAAAGTGATACATTTGATAATCGTATGCATCATTGTGATACATATGAAAAAAAATGTCACCACTATAATTAATCTGTTATATGTATTATTCATATATTATGTTGTTATAAATTCATAAGTAGCAACTGTGTTACACTTTATCTTATGCATGGCTTATATAAATCACATATTCTTATATATTTTAATTTTCTATTACAGTACATCGATGTGGTATTCTACTATCTTCGAAAGAAAGCAAAACTGGACACCACCAGTGAATATAGATTTACCACAGTTAATTGCATGTTCAAGAACTACATCCATGACACATACACTCATTATCATCGAATTCAATCTGAGATTGATCTTAGCTCGCAAGACGAAAATGTTTGTTCAATAAAAGTTGCTTTTGTAGAGAGATCAATTTGTGAGATTATTCAAGGACTATGCATTCCAGCCGGTATTTCATGTCATTTGGATGACGAGGTGTATGTGTTAATAAATTATAAGGGATCGTTTCACTGTGTGTTGGCTGTCATAGTGCTCAAGGAAAGATGTATTCATGTGTATAACTCGTTAAAATGTTATAGAGGTCATACTGATGAGATAGAAGAGCTTGCTGAAATGTTGTCAACTTATTTAACAATATCTGAATTTTTTGAATAAAAAGATCACATAGACTGGTTACTACTAGAAGCATACTAGGAAAAATCGGATCAACATCCATTTGATTTTCAAATTGTTGATGGGATTGTGCAACAATCAAGCGGCACGTTGTATGTATCATTTATTCTTTTAAATATATTCTTTTACATATGAGCTCACAACAACCTATAAAATACCTACTATTCTGTTTTATAGGGATTGTGGCTTATTTGTTGCGGCATATGATGAATATTTAAGTGATGGGCATCAACTACCTTCTTCAGAGTTTGATCTAGAAATGCATCGTACAAGATACACATCATTGTTATGAGACTATGGTGTGAACAAGGCATCCAATGATTATGTTAGTGACAATCAGGATCTGCCTAGGCCTAAACGCACTTTCATTCCATCTGAGGATACAAAGATGTAAGACCCCGTAAAATCCTAAGCTCAATTCAGTTCTATAAAAGCTAGTGAGGGGTCCCAGACTTAGAAAAATTCAGCTAAGTGTTCATACTTAGAGTTATTTTAACCTTCGTAAGTTGGCGATCCTATTTCACGACCCTTATGACCTTTAAATATCGATTTTTAGGTTAATTCATGGTCTAGAATGTCAGTAGGTGTTCTCGGACAAGTTTTGGATTTTGCAGACTTCGTTTGAGGCACGTTTGAAAGTCCAAACCAGTGGATTGATGTGATTTTGATGCGCCGCATTGCCTATTGCATCGATGCGTATTTTTATGCAGCTCCCAGTGCAAATTCCAGTGAGCCGATGCGGCGCGTTGGCTATTGTATCGATGCTAATGATGTGGTGCATCGGTCTGCGCATCGCTAGTCTAGTTTTCATTAATTAAAACCCGCATCCAGAGGGGTAAATGGGTCTTTTCTCATCTTATATCATCCCCCAAAACATGTAATTAAGTCATCCAAAAGGCAAAATTTACTCATTCTCTCTAGAATTTTTCAAGAACAAACCCTAGTTGGTCACATTCAAGAATCCAAGTTCAAGGAAATCCATCAATCTTTCAGAATTCAAGCTTTAAGGTATGTTAAGTGTTCATCCAAGGATTTCCTTCCACCCTTGGAGTTCAAGAAACCTTTTGAAACTACAAGTTAATGGATTTGATGAATTTCATGATTTGATTTTAATGTATTCATGACTATCATGTTAATGAGGTTCCTAATCCATGATTAGTTGCAAGATTCATGTGAAATTATTTATTATGTGTGTAGTATCATGTGAATTCATGCTAAAACCTTCAAATTGTGAATTGGTATTTGAAATTGTGATGCTCACATGTTGTTTAGTATTATGTGTTTGATGAATTATTCATGTGAGTTGAATAGTGAAACCATATCATGTTAGCATGTATACAAGTTCATGTCATGCAAGTGTTTGTCAAAATGCCCCAATGAATGATTAAGGACCATGTAATTAGTTATTATGTTTTCAAGATAGTACTATGTCTTATAATCTAT
>NC_061111.1:10677556-10712499 GCF_002878395.1 Capsicum annuum
AGAGATTCAAGATAACGAAGTTTAACAAAACATGGCTCATTCAAGTATTCAAATAAGGAAAAATCTAATTGGTAGTTTTTTTACTCCTTGTCTAAGTTGTTACTAATGAAGGTTTCACAAGTGTACAAGTCTGGGAAATTAGCAAGTAGATAACCTTTTTGATGATGTGCTTCAATGAATGAAGGTTGAGATATAAGGGAGCAAAACGATTTAGAGACGCACCTAAATCGCAACAGAGACTTGACTAATGGAACCCTTGTAAGAATATCAAACAGAATTTCATCGGAATTATGTGAATTCCCAGTAGTAGAAACAATCTTGTTTCTCTTTTTGGGTGTCATAGCAAAAACCTCCAAGAGTTGTGGCAGAAGGTAATATTTCGACCTTTGAATGTGAGAAAAAATATATAGAGATATTGTTAGTATAAACTAGGGGTGGCAAATGGGAGGATTGGATTAGATTTGGATGGGTTAAATATGGATCGAGCAAAAATGATTTAGATTGCAATCCGCCTATATAAATATGGATTTGGTCAAATATGGATTGGATAAAAATGGTTTCAACCCACTTTATCTTCTAAAATCAAAAACTTAAAACGTCTATATCATATCAAACTTTTTTCCCGTTTCTTTTTTTTTTAAAGTTTTTTTCTTTTTAGTTTTTTCTCTCTCTATTCTATATATAGCCTCTAGTTTTCTTTTTTTTTCTTTTTTTTTTTCTTTTTTTTTATTTTTTTTTTTTACTTCCTTCTTTTTTTTTCTTTTTTGGTTTTATTTTATATTTTATATTTTTTTATTTTCGAAGAACATGATTAAGTCGAGTACAAATTATGAATGATGACTGAGATATCATAATCATTCAGAACATTTTGTATTCATCATCATTTTTTTTTTTCATTATTTTTTTCTTTCTGATTTTTTTTTGTATTTTTTTCTCCAATTTTTTCTTTACGATTTTTCTCTATCTTCTATCTCTGACTTCTACCTCTCTTTCTTCTTTTTTTCTTTATTGTTTTTTTTATTTTTATGATAACGAAAATACCATAAGCGCATATTGGTTTATATTCGTCTAACATTTATAATTTTTGTAAGTATACTCAAGTGGACTCCACCTAATGAACAAATACAGAGATAGTATCCGGAAAGATCTTGGAATTACATTCGTCAAACCAAATACCTTTAGCAGTCGCAAGAAGTACAAAAATCAAGGTTTCTACGTACTTCCTGTCTTGCCTTACCTTGAGCTCCTCGCTTCGTGCCTTACTTCTACTCTAACGAGAACTCTAAGATGAGGGAGTTAGAAGTCGGATTTGAAGCTGGACTTTCCCATAAATCAAAAGTTATGTGGATCCTCAGCTATAGATGAAATGGAATAAAGATGGACCAAACTTACTTAATACAATTGTATATTATATTTGTTTTTTAGACTTCAAGCTCATATTTGTATTTTATAGTTCGCACTATCATATATATTTTATATATATTGATACAAATTATATTTTATTGATATAAATTGAACAATACAAATACAAATAATAAATTTAATTGAAATATATAGTATGATACAAATAAATTTAAAGTAAAAAAAATATATAAAATATAAAATGCAACGACAAAAAAAAAAGATGAGAAAAAGAATATAAAAAAAGAAGAAAAATGACAAAAATGACGAACCAAGAATGAAAAAAGTGGAAATGGAAATAAAAAAAACAAGAATGCGAAGAAAAAATAAACAAAATTGTAAAAGAAAAAAATTAATGAAAAATAAGAAAGAAAAAAAGTGTAAGAAACGAGTAAAAAATAAATTGAAAAAAATAAAAATAATAATAAAATAAATTAAAGAAAAAAAGAAAGAATAAAACAGTAAATTAAAAAGAAAAATAAGAGAAATAAAAGATAGAAAAAAATAATAATAAAAGGGAGAGACTATATATAGATTATATTTAATTGATAAGAGATGTTATGCATTGTATAGGCTAAATGGGATAATTAGAAATTTATATTTATTAACTCATGTAGGTCTCAAGCGAATACGAATGAAATAAGAATGAGAAAGAAGAAAATGAAATAAAAAAAATTGATGAAAAGATGAGAAAGAAAAAAAAAAAATTATAAGAAATGAGTAAAAAATGAAAAAACAAAATGCAAAAGAAAAAAAGTAAATTAAAGGAAAAAGGAAAGAAAAAACAATAATGAAAAAGAAGAAACTAGAAGAGAAGAAAAAAAATAAAATTTAAAGCATAGGTGGGTGATCTCTATGTTTAAATAGATACCCATATTTTACTCATTTTATCCATATTTGTATGAGCTTTTAAAATGAGTTGAAGTCCACATTTACCCATTTGAAATATGAGTGATCAAATTCAATAAATATGAGTTAAATAGACTCTTTTCATAAATATGGGTTGAAATTGTCACCCCTAGTATAAACAATATATATAAAGGTCCTCTTTTGCGGCAATGCTGTATACTAGGGTTATAAGGTTTAGTTTGTGTTTAGGTTTACGTTATTTTCTTCCCTTTTTCACTATTCAATTTCTTCTTCTTTTTTTTAGAATTTAAATATACCTTATAGTAACTGAATTAATAGAAAGTGATAGAAAAACATAGAACTAAAAATGTACAATGATATAAAAAGGTATGTCAAAGTCAAATTAACCAAACTAAAGAACAAAAAATATTCCTAGATGTTCCAAATTGGTTTAATATTCCAAAGTGTTACTGAAATTCCTACGAACAAAAATAATGAATAAAATAAATATGACCACTGATTAATAAATGAGCAAGCCATTTAACGACCAAAAGATTACTTGGTTCGAGAGAAATTTTAGAACTAATAAATGGGCCAGATAATAAGTCATAGCCCAACCTGCTCAACTCTTATTAAGTTCTAATTTCATTTTTGATCAACTGGTATTCAAGATGATTAACTTAGTGAATAGAGATTTAATGCAACTGTATTTGGCATTAAACCCACTGCACCAATTCTGCTTACAAACTAAAAGCATCTGTGGATGACGGGATCAATTTAGTCAAAGTTATAAATTTCAAGTAAATAAAAAGGTATAGCTCATTTTAAAATGAGTTACTCCCCAACAATAATGGTCCACTATTGACTTTGCACAGAGGATTAAAAAAAAATACGTAACGGGTCTAATTTTAAAATATCACCCTTTAAATATCATTAATTCAATGCTGTTAAAAAATGCTTTGAGCAATGACTATAATGTGCCATATTTGACACCCGGATCACGAAGCAACATTTATATGCGTCATGATATATAACTACTTGATGGCCAGTTTTGACCATGTCAAAAACTCACAAGCAGCAAATTAAATATCTAATCATTCTAAACATTTAACAGAAAAATAGGGGGGATCAATGTATAAATGCAGCAGGCCATCATAAAAGTAGTACCAACATGGAATTCTTGAACAAAAAAGTGTGATTAATTGGAAGATCTGTTCAATATCTTCAGACAAATAGTTATCTCCTAAATTTACGCAAAGTGATTCCTACTAACAGCTCAACCATATACTTGAGACACTGTATAACCCTAAAACTAAACAATTGTGCTTCTTAAGAGTAAAGGGAAACCTCAAGCAAAGCTAACTTACTGCTAATTATTGAGAATTTCCGCGACAAACATCATGTACTTACCTTCCGTGACCTGTACAACTTGAATTAAAGATAGCAGACTATTCTGGCTTGCCGTCTCCACTTCTCAAAACCCATGCTGAATTTTCTCCCTTTTCTAAATGGCATAGCTCCTTCATAACCTACACAAGCATATAAAAATATTTAGCATCCAAGTAAGTCTTTTCTTTTATCCATCAGGAATTAGACAGAAGCAACGCATGAGTTTTAGACAAAAATCGTTGCAAATTACTTACAAGTATTTAAGTAATGCGAAGTAGGTGTGTTTCATTAATGATTAATTGAAATCACAACATTGATCAACTCTGATAATAATGCCAAAAGAAGATATTCCTTAATCCTCATAACAAGAAAAGAACTACTCACCTTTAGAAATTCAACATCGGTAATATCCCTTTTCAGTTGCGACTTGGCAGCTTCATCTACAGATGGCTTCTTTAGCTTAGCACTAGGCCCTTCAGCCATAAAAAGATCAATTACAACTTTCCTGAGAACCAAAATTATGTATTAGTCGTCGGACTAGGTTTTCATCAAGTAGTTTTAGTAGGTTTTCATCAAGTAGTTTTAGTTATAATAGTAATAGTACCAACCTCAATGCATCATATTGTGGATTATCTGGCGATGACTTCAAAACATAGACACCATGGATGTTTACAGCGATCTGATTAATCACTGCCTGTATATCCTCCGGAGGTGGATCGAAAAGATCAGCTCTCCTTGGGGTTCCCTTTAGAGGATATGACTTAAAAACTCCCAGTTCTCGCAGACGTTGGCGGATTTGTTGGAAACTGGCAAAAAGTAAACAGCGGATTCTCAATCTGTTACCGGTCACAAATTTAGATGGAGGAAATCATGCTAATAGAGAAAGTCGTGCACATTTCTCTTGAAGAACAAAAGCACTGCTCCTTCTAAATCGCAGACAAGTGAGCTTACAGGAAAAAAGCAACATAATATATTCTATGTTATGATCCATTCCCATTCTAGAGAAGTAAAGTAGATATATAACATACTAGAAAGACACAGCATAAATCTTGTGATGGACAATGTAGACCTAAATACTCTCACCTCAAATAGACAGGATTTTGAGGGGCAATCTATACCATTGCCCAAAGGTATTAAAATATTCGGAAGCAAACAAGAATGTCCTATAACTAGACATCTCATCTTTTTAGACAACTGTTCATACTTAGGATGAAAAACTAAATAGAGGAAGGGTGAAATCAGGAAGAATTGTGTAAAGAGGCAAATGACTAACAGGGGAGATCTAAAAACCACAATATACAAAGGATAATATCAATTGACATAAAAAGGTGATGTTATTACTTATTGGTGAGACGAGATTAGGCTAATACATAAATACAGTAATACTACAATAAAAAACGCAATAACTAAATGGGGTCAAAGTGGTAAACTCAAACTCTAATTCTAAATCTAAAAACTATTATTGTTATTGTTATATATATATATATTAAAAAATATATATTCGCTTTTTTCTGCGTTTAGATTTTTATTGTTCTAAATCCAAAACCGAACCAAAATAAATAAATTCTTAATCTGAAACCAAACCAAAAAAAAACATTCCAAATTAAAATCTGGTTTGCTTTTTCAGTTTAATATGCACACCCCTAGGCCGACAACGGGTGGCAGCAGTTGGAGCAAGCAAAAGCAATTTAAAAAAGCACAACAAAGAAAAGGGGGCAGCCCGGTGCACTAAAGCTACCGCTATACGCGGTGTCCGGGGAAAGGCCCCACCACAAGGGTGTATTGTACGCAGCCTTACCTTGCATTTCTGCCAGAGGCTGTTTCCAAAGCTTGAACCCGTGACCTCCTGATCACATGGCAGCAACTTTACCAGTTACTCCAAGGCTCTCCCTTCAAAAAAAGAAAAAGCCCAACATGATTGTCAATTTTAGAGCAATAAAACCAAGGTCAATAAACCACCTCTTTGCCCTAGGTTTCTGCAAGAACCCGTTTGGCCATGTGATTTATTCACAATTTGGGAAAGTGCTCCCAACCTATTACCAACTCCATCTTCATAAATTTCAAATAAAGTGCTCTTTCACTCTCCTTTGAAAAAAGTATAACCAATTCCATACTTAATAATTTCCAAATAAAGTGAAAAATATTTAAAATCTATGGCCTACACCTACTTATTCTCAGGCTCCAACAATTTGTGTGACTAAGATTAATACACAAAATCAGTATTCACTAGATACTAAACAACAAAGGCAGAAATTTCGTAAGTCGTTTTCAGAGATCTCACCTGCAAACCTTATAAGTTTTAAAAACACTTTGAAGTGCCCTTGGTAAAGCTTCTCGAATTTCTTCTGACATAGATGTTCTCAAAACTGAGGTAGAAGTGGGTTTATCACCACTTGGCAATGCAGGAATATTGGCATTTGGGCTAAAAGGATTCTTCATGGTAGACCTGTTTCCTCTTCCAGGCAAAACATCATTGATCTGTTTCCCCAAGCACTCCCAAGTAGCTTGCTGCTCTTTCACAACATCGCCATAAAGGTTTTCAAAATTCTTGTCAGGATGCTCTTTGAGCTTCCAATCATTCATGTCAGGCCTCTCAACGGCTAATGATTTTAGTGCTGGTGTCGCAGCTTTAAGGAATTCAGGCCATCTGCCAAAAGCTGACTTCTTAATAAATATACTCTTGGTAAACTCATAAAGAACAAAATTCCTCGCTAAAACTCCAACTCCACTATTCGTTCCATAGACTAATGAACTTTTTGGAACCCACAATCCTTGAACTAATTGTGCGTACATTTGGAGGACTCTCAACAACTCATCAACAGGGTTATCTGGCGCTAGGTGCTTTAGAGCATCAAAACGATGAATTGGAGGGCCCTGTTGTGAAATGAACTCAGATTTAGAAATGTGCCGCCTTTATGAGTTATAAGGTCCATGGGACCATGTAAATGAACATTGTTAAAGGCATAAGAATACATGCAGCGCATAACTCAAATAGCGGGTACAAACCTCAAGAAGCCAAGTTCTAACACGTTCTTCAAGAGGTAACTGAGACAACCTGAAAGCCATCAAATTGACAATTTATTGACAATTTACAAGTTAGGAGCATATATTGACTGGGAAAGAATGTTAATTAAGATAGTTGAGAAACATGGCATATCAAGAAATGCTATCTATCCACATGTCTTGGATATTTAAAAGAAGAGACAACAAATTTTTGGCTAGAGAAAGACCATAAAAGAATCAAAAACAGAAGCAGTTCAAGTCAGAGGCTGCATATTTATGTCAAACTATATCAGCACACCCACAACTAATATTAGTAACACCTGCCAATAATATGAATTCCACAGTATCAACTTTAGCAACTGATGACTATTAAGGATATGATGAGTAGTGAGGCGCAAGCCTGGCTAAGTAGCGTGATGAAAATGTATCCAACTGCAAATTCTGGAACAACAGTCCACTCTTACTCCTTGGCCTCAAGGTTTGATGAAAAAGAAGAAAAGAAAAGAAGATTATCACATAAAATTGCTCCAAAGAATTTTGTAGATCTGCCAATTATTCCTAAACTGAAAAGAAGCAAAGACCATGTTTTCTTTCTTTATTTCATCGCTAAAACATCAAGTACAAAAACCACTTTTTGGCAGACTAGGCTCCTGGAAAAATAAATTATAATGTATCCTTGCATTTGGTACTGCTCATATTTACTATAATGGCAAACCAAGAGAGAAACAGAGTTTTAATCCTTTGACCTACTCCACCTACCCCACCCAAACACCAAAATCAACTCTGAACACATTTTCTGGAAAAGTGGGGACAACAATTGTCACAACCCAGAATAGGATCATGACCGGTGCTAAGGAGGTTAGGACTCCAAAGCAAGCTTCATCAGAATTTTACAGAAAATCGGGCAGAGTTTCCCCTGTTTTGGGGCCTAACAAGAAAATTCCTTGTCTCAAACCATAGCACAATAACCCAACATCACACAAACACATCAACCCCAACACAATACACCAAAATCATCAACAATTCACCAGCACCACCAAATAATAATACGAAATCCATCTCCAAAACATGAGAGGAAGTCCAAAATAATGAAAGAATACTCAATACTCTAAAGACATGACTATAGAGCAACTCTAAGAGTTTTCAAGAAAAAAGAGCATAACGAATCAATAAACTGTAGCCCGCAAACAATTGCAGGGCTCACCCGGAATATGCCACTCGAATTCTCTAGCTAACAAAATCCTCACTGTCACCTGCGTTCTATGTAAAAATAATAGCGAGGAGTAAGACGCTAGCTCAGTGAGTAATAACACTTAACCACAATCGTTTTAATGGGGACAAGTCATAAAACATCATGAAATAAATGCTCTTTCAGAAAACAGTAACAATAAACGGTATTATTTGTTTCATGTAAATAAAGTGAATCAATAGTTCAGTAATAAACTCAATAAGCATCATATCATATCAAATATTACATATTGGGGAGGTTTCCAAGAATGAATCATGTTATCAGTGTGGCATTCTACATCAAGAATAGCCAATAACAATGGACCCCTCAAACAGGAGTCAAAAACCATATCAGACATCAGTAGGTCCTACTCGAGGGAGATCAGTAACATAATGTTAGTTCTACCTTCCCACTAGCAAGGGCTATAATAATAAGGTCTAACGATCCCGCCGTTAGCTACGGGATTCAAATCAAGGTCAACTCCCATTTATACTTTCTTTGTAAATAATAGATATTTATATGAAAGCATTTTCCAGAATAGCACATATCATTAAAAGTTCATATCAAATCATATTACATGTAAACTTCATAAAAACACATGCCAAAAATACTTATTTCTCATATAAGTGAAGAACTTTCATAACATCAGTGATCATAGCTCAAGTAATGGTAAATATGTCTTGCGAATATCTCAAATACCCAGTTTCAGTATCATATCAAGTAAAATACTTATCCCACGTGCAATTTCAAAGCATTCAGTAATTCTTGTTTCATCAAAATCGCGTATAAAAATGCAAGTTAAGAAACACAAATCACGGAAAGGTTACTACTCACAGTACACGTGTTGGAATATCAAACTTGTCGCCTCGAACGATTCGTATCACTTTCTTGAATCAAATCTATAATCACATCATATCGATCGCATGTTAATTTTCTTATTTAGGCTAACTTCATGATAAAATTAGACAACCTAATACTCAAGGTTTCATGAAAACTTTCAATTCATCGAACTTTGTATCCAAAACAATACCTTACTGTCCATAATTCTTCTCTTTAGCAATTAAATTTCAATACTCAAAATAAATTCCCTAGACTAAAAATTACGATAAAGATGTGGGAACGAATTTACCTTAAGCCCAAAAGAAAATCTCGATCGAACCCTTAAGTTTTTTTTTCACTGAACGAACAACTTTGATCTTTTTTTGCGTGAAGTTAGGTAGAATTACTATCGGCCTTAGGTAATTGATGCTCTTCTTTCCAGTGATGGCTAAGGCTAATGCCTTTTATTATTATTAATTAAATGGGCTTTAAAAGGCCACACTACCTTTTTCCCTTTTCTTTTTAATATAGGCTTTAGCCCATTTTCTCATTCCTTTATTTTTTTCATTTCAACTATAATTAATCACTAATTTATGATTTGGGGTATTACATTTCGACAAGGCATCATAAATTAGTGTTCAACCTAAAGGAATGAGAAAATGGGTTAAAGCTCATATTAAAAAGAAAAGGAAAAAGAGGCAAAAGGTAGTGTGGGCTTAAGGCCCATTTAACTAATAAAAATAAAAGGCATTAGCCTTAGCCATCACTGGAAAGAAGGGCATCAATTACCTAAGGCAGATAGTAATTCTTCCTAACCTCGCGCAAAAGCAAGAAAAAAAGATCAAAGTTATTCGTTCAGTGAAAAAAAAAGACTTAAGGGTTCGATTGAGATTTTCTTTTGGGCTTAAGGTAAATTCGTTCCCACATCTTTATCGTAATTTTTAGTCTAGGTAATTTAGTTTGGGTATTGAAATTTAATTGCTAAATACAAGAATTATGGATAGTAAGGTGTTGTTTTGGATACAAAGTTTGATGAATTGAAAGTTCCCATGAAACCTTAAGGAATGGGTTGTCTAATTTTATCATGAAGTTAGCCTAAATAAGAAAATTAACATGAGATTGATATGATGTGATTATAGATTTGATTCAAGAAAGTGATACGAATCGTTCGAGGCGACAAGTTTGAAATTCAAACACGTGTACTGTGAGTAGTAACCTTCCCATGATTTGTGTTTCTTAACTTGCATTTTTTATACACGATTTTGATGAAACAAGAATTACTGAATGCTTTGAAATTGCATGTAAGAAAAGTCTTTTACTTGATATGATACTGAAATTGGGTATTTGATATGTTCGCAAGACATACTTACCATTACTGGAGATATGATCACTGATGTTATAAAAGTTCTTCACTTATATGAGAAATAAGTATTTTTGACATGTGTTTTTATCAAGTTTACATGTAATATGATTTGATATGAACTTTTAATGATATGTGCTATTCTGGAAAATGCTTTCATATAAATATCTATTGTTTATAAAGAAAGTATAAATGGGAGTAGACCTTGACTTGAATCCCGTAGCTAACGGTGAGATTGTTAGACCTGGTGCACCTTGTATTTACTGATTATTGTTACAGCCCTCACTAGTGGGAAGGTAGAACTAGCATACTGTTACTGATCTCCCTCGAGTGGGGACCTACTGATATGATTTTTGACTCCTTTAAGAGGGGCCCACTGTTATTGGCTATTCTTGATGTAGAATGCCACACTGATTATATGATTCATTCTTGAAAACCTCCCAAATATGTAATATTTGATATGATATGATGCTTATTGAGTTTATTACTGAACTATTGATTTACTTTGCTTACATGAAACAAATGATACAGTTTACTGTTACTATTTTCTGAAAGAGCATTTATTTCATGATTTTTTATGACTTGTTCCTATTAAAACGGTTGTGGTTAAGTATTATTACTCACTGAGCTAACGTCTCACTCCTCGCTATTGTTTTTATAGAGAACGCACTATTGTTTTTATAGAGAACGCAGGTGACGGTGAGAATTTTGTTAGCTAGAGGATTGAAGTGGCATATTCCGGGCGAGCCCTGCAATTGTTTGCGTGGGCTGTAGTTTATTTATTTGCTATGCTTTTTTTTCTTGAAAACACTTAGAGTTGCTCTACAGTCATGTCCTTAGAGTTTTGAATATTCTTCCATTATTTTGGACTTATGGAGTATTGGACTTCCTCTCATGTTTTGGAGATGGATTTCGTAATATTATTTGGTGGTGTTAGTAAATTGTTGATGATTTTGGTGTATTGTGTTAGGGTTGATGTGTTTGTGTGATGTTGGGTTATTGAGCTGTGGTTTGAGACACGGAATTTTCTTGTTAGACCCAAAAACAGGGAAAACTCTGCCCGATTTTTTGTAGAATTCTAATGAGGCTTGCTTTGGAGTCCTAACCTCCTTAGCGCCAGTCATGATCCTATTCTAGGTCGTGACAAAAAATGGTATCAGAGCCGCTGCTGTGTCAGCCCTGTCGATGTAGGCCAGAGTTCAAACCGAGTTTAGGCAAATCCTGGTAAGGCGGGGCAAACCTCAATCCTGAGTCTAGGAAAATCCCATTCGGTGGGGCAAACCTGAGCGAGGACGCTGAGTCCATAAGGGGGTGTATGTAACACCCCAACTTAGGATAAGGAGTCCCACATCGACAAAACACAGGAGGGATGTTGGGTTATAGTAAGCAAGTCTTACTCCCTAGTGACGCATTTTAAAGTTGTGCGGGTCTAGACCCAAAGCGGACAATATCACCAGTGGGTTGGACCGTTACAGGGGTATCTCGGGCCTTGATAGTTCAGGATGCCCGTCGCGGCCAGGGCCCCAGCTCGGGTCGTGACAACAATGCTTCCAGCGTAAAAAATAGAATGTATGTTGGTGTAAGGGAACATCTCATGTACAAGTTTAAGCTATTTTAGAGAGCACATTTTTATTTATTCAAACATGTCTTAAAGGCACCGTTCACGTGCGGGCCTGATTCATTTTCATGGTCAAGCACGTGAGAATTCCTTTTGTTAATAGTGGCGGTAAAACTCAAAGTCGGGACCTCTGTTTGTTTAATCCACATAGTTGTCAGTGTTTATTGTTAATTTATCTTTTACAATATCTACATGTAACTTTTAAAAGTTCTATTGACTAGTTCACTTTTCTTGGGTAATATGCACGCTTTAATTTTGCCTTGCAAAGCGTCTGTGTGATCTCTTTTTCCTTCTTATCCAACCATTTCATGGAGTAAGTATCTACACCTTCATAACCCCAGTAGACCCATGGGAGAAGCTAGAGTTTCGGTCACAAGTTCGGTCAAACACAGTAGCTATGGTCCAAACTTGTATTTATTTTAAAGTTTGAGTAAGTATATATTATTAACTTAGCAGTGTTAGTGAAAGCAAAACAGAAAAAACTCTCTAAGGTGCGTTGGTGCTTTAAGAGCAAATAAAGTGCGGACTTTAATGAAAAAAGGCGCAAAGCCCAAGACTAATAAGCATGACTGACAAATATATGAACAAGGAAATTGAAAAAAAAAACAATAAAAATAAAAATTGCTCAACATTTCCACTTCGGAAAACTCTCATAGGCAAAGGAAAGTATGCCTTAGAATCTTGATGACGACACTGAAGCGCGCATTAAGCGAAGGGAAGTGCTGAACACGTTTTGTGCCTCGCTTCAGAGATTAAGTGCGTCATTGAAAACATCGTAATTTAGAACCCAATAACTTCAAACTAGAATCCTTAACCCATATGCTTCAAATCTTGGCTCCGCCCCTGAGAAAATCGAAGATTTTTTTCTTTTTACTTTTCGACACCGAGTACCGAGAGATATTAGTCTAGACTGTTTATAAAGTGCCCCTTAGAGGGAACTCCAATGCACTTAACATAACATATAGAGCAGTCGGTGGGAAAGGAATAGACTTGCTACTAGTATATCCATGGCACAATATTTACCAAAGATTAGCTAGACCTTAGAGTTTGAGGGATTAATAGCTTCCACCTTTTTCATGTGTTTCCAATTCTATCCTTATTTCCCCCCAAATATTGCTTGCTCGAACTTCACGCAAGGACAAAGATGAGTTAAACCTGCCAATGCTGAATTCTTAGAAATCTCCTTCATGGTATTTTGTTGAATTTGATTCTGTTAGTGAAGTTCTCCTACCCACCCACCCACCAAGTCTAAGCCAGAGCACTCCTGCGCCCTCTTTAATTAGAGAGATTTTTCCCCAGCTCACTAAAATGTTTAAGCTTCCGTCTTGACCTATAAATTTAGTCTATGAGAATTACACTCATTGATGTTGCGACTAGGCTTAAATTACTATGTGAATCTTATATCTGAAATTGTAGAAAATTAGCAGTCCATCAACCAAAGACAAGTCAATTGCTAATTAAACAACTAGATTATGAAAAGGTAATCAAAGATCATCACAACCTTCTACTCAACATTGTGCAGAAAGCAAAAAGTGAATAAACAAATAAATAAATAAATATATAAAAAGAAAGCAGGAATACATTTGCAATTTCCATGAAAAAAAAGAACAGATAATTCGCAAGTAGTGAAATGGTCGAGCAATAGTGAAATAATAAAGACTATCACACCCCACAACAAAGAAGAAGACAGCTATACGATCATAGATGCAAATAAAAATTGGGAAAATAACATAAATAGTCAAACATAAGGGGACTATTTACAAAAGCCCACATAACTTTAAATTAATTATGAAACACCACAGCCGTGGGAAAACACGCATGTATCTTGGGCCTGTGTATCTCAGATACACGCGACTTGGCCTGTTTTATAGCATTGTGTATCTTAACACACCTGTGTGTGTATCTTAGGCAAAGATAAACGCGACTTGGCCTGTGTATCTCAGATATACGCCATGACTCAGATGCACGCGACTCAAGCAATTCCTTCGACATATCTTGTAATTATTGAAACTTAGTTGGTCCCTTGTAATTAGGGGCAAAACCTCCAGGTTTTTGTTGTTTCCCCATAAAAATTTTGTTTAGCAGCACCTCTAAACCTTTCAATGTCAAAACAAACGATGTGAACGACCAACTAGAGTGGCTGCAATACCTTGTTCGAAGATTTTTTAATCTGTCAGTCTCAGCTGGTCTTCCAGGACAAAAGGTATTCAGATAATCAACCCTGCATATCGAATAAGAAAAGAAAACAGTTATTAGAATAAAAATGAGAGTAGATGTATGCTCTGAGGCACAAAAAAATGCTTCTTTTAGTTGTCCTGAACAGCAGTAGTACGCAAAAAACTGCATCGCTCAAGCGAAGAAAAATCAACCATATTACTTCATCTAAAAAAGAAAAATCAACCATATTAGCACATACGGGCTCATTGAAAATGGTACTGGAGAGCCTTCCTCCATGGCCATTTTCTGCAGATATCTGGCTGAAATGTCACTCCTAGCCCCATGGTATTTTAGATGTAACCAATCCTAAAACAGGAAATAAAATAGATATTAATAACTTCACAAGCATTAATGAAACTGTTTAGAATGATATTTGCAACTGCGTGGAGAAACTGCTCTTGAGCAAACATAAATAGAAAACACTTGCACCAGATAAGTCAATCCAAACCATAGTAGATGAAAAATCAGCAGCATTCAAGCTAGAACAATATGGAGAGTTATTAGCTAATACTGAAAAGTAGAAATTTTGTCAGTACATGTTCACAGGTGTTCATACCTCTACAATATCCTTTTCTATCCCAGGTGGTTTGCTCTGCACAAAAGGTATGTGTTTAAAGAATAAATCAAAGAAAAGGTAAAGCACTATTGTTCTACAGAATACAGAGAAGAAGAAACAAGAAAAGAGTTGTTTGAGGGTAAAAAATATACTGTGTGTTTATTGATGTGAGAATATAAATAGACAAAAGACTCCTATTCTATTTCTAACTAGGAAACTAATAAAATCCTATTCTATCTTCAACTAGGATAATAATAAAATCCTATTCTATCTCAACTAAATAACTGAATTTCAGAAATAAAATTACTAAACCAAAAAGAAAAATAACAGCAAATAACTCAATACTTCAACAAGCACTTATACGAAAAGCTTGAACAGCATCAGAGGAGGGATTAGCCTAGTTGCAAAAGATCCTCCACCTCCAACAATAAAGTTGGGGTTGACTCGAGTCACCAAGTGAGGCAAAATGGAAAGACAGGTATTGAGCTGCTGGATAGGACAGTTTGAGCATGAAATTTACCACACAAGAAAAAAGATGTCTTGAAAATAGCAGTGCTTAACTACAGAAGACCAATCTTTAGGCATTCCCGTTATTATTCATCCAAAAGTGCGGCAAACCTAGTAAAGCAGGAAACGAAAAGTCCTTGACTTGATATTTTAAATGCTAGCCACTGATTTCTACCATAATATCACATGAAAAGGGCCACATACAAGGTCCATATACGTTGAGCTTAGGAGCTCGCATCAAAGAGCAAATCATGAAATGAACCTGCTTCTTTGATGGTCCCACAGATTTTTTATCTTTGACGTCTTCATTTTCAACCCTTTTTTCATCATTGTTAGTGGTAATGTTCTTCTTCAACTCAATTTCCTTAAGATGCTGGTTTGATGGTCGGAGCTGTACAACTGCATGAACAGGATTGAGGTGTAACTGCATAAAACAGGAAGCAAGAGTGTGACTATGGAGAACATTAATAAGCTTTCAATTTTTCTTTTGACTGCAGAAATGAGCTCCAAATCGCCATCAGCAAACCCAGAAATTTTAGTTGAAGTTTCCCACACCGAATGTATACAAGAAACAAAAGAGTATAACTAGAATAACTTGACAACTTTTTAATACTAAGTGGCAGAACTTATGGTGAATACAAAAGCCAGAGCCCAGACACATTATACTATTATAGCAGTTCCCAACAGCTAGATAATGGTAGAGTCAGATTTGACAGCGAATAATTTTCTTCAACTTGAAACTGATAAAATTGCCTTGATTACACCTGAAGTTGAGAGAGTAGCTACTTGACATTGTTATAAACCTAATTAGTTTCTGAAGAAGAAAAGGGCTACAGCTGAACATGCATAAGCACATATAAAACCTGCAGAAGACTAACTACTAGTCAATCAAAACTCCATGAGGCTAGGAGCTAAAGATGCATTTAAGCCATCAACAACAAATTGTCTACCTTATCACCAATGAGGACCCCAACAGCATATCCAGAGGCGCAAGTTGGTAATGGCATCCATGACGTAGAAAGAGTCTGGAAAATGAGAAACAATCAGATTCTGGCTAAAACACTCCTTCAGCGTCTTCACCCACTAAATCGGAAGCAACATTCGAAAGACGAGATTAGGCTCGAGGATCTAAAGGATCAGAAGTGAATATTCTGCTTAGAACTGAAATTCCTGCTACAGAACAAATACCAAGTGAAGAATATCTCCAGAATCTAAATGTCAAAGTTCACAAAATACAACTACACCTAACAGCAAGAGTTACAAACAGAAAGCTGGAAAATATATATGCATACAGCGGCAGATGCAGGATTTGAAGATGGTGGGCACCACTATTTTTAACATCTTCATGCCATTTAACTAGTTACAAAGTTTGATGTGCAACTGTACAACAACAGCAGCATACCCGGTGTAATCCCACAAGTCGGGTCTGGAAGGGCAGGATGGAAGCGACCTTATGCCTTTGAGGTAGAGAGGTTGTTTCTGATATACCCTCAACGACGACAACGACGACAACGACGACGATAACAACAACAACATACCCAATGTAACCCCCACAAAGTGGATTCTGGGGAGGGTAGAGTGTATTACACCTACCTTGGAGGTACAGAGGTAGTTTTTTTTTTTTTTTGATCAGGTAAACATTTCATTAATCACAAGGCCAAAGTTGGTCATATACAAGAAGTATACCAAAAAGTAAAGAACCTACAACACGACATGGTCCTCTACAAAAGACCCCCAATCCTCTATACAACCCAGCACTACATGGGTGCACCAAAATAAATAAGGGGCCGGAGGCTACTCCTCAACTGGCCAAAAGTCAATTCTACCCCTTCAAAAGCCCACCTATTTCTCTCTCTCCAAACAATCAACATCAAAGCTAAAGGAACAACATTCCAAGCCCTGCACTTTCTCCTGCTTCTTCCAGCTTTCCAACAAGACAACATTTTCTTCACAGTTCAAGGCATCGCCCAAGAAATACCAAACCAGTAGAATATATCCCACCACAGTCTCATAGTCAGGTAGTTTCACATAGATCCTCGGCTTAACGAAAAACAGTTCAAAGTAGCATGGAGAAAGAAATAACGGAAGTGAATAAGTCATGGAAAAATACTATAGAAAGCGTGACAAATCATTTTGAATAGTAATTACGACAAAATAATACAATAACTCAAGTACAAGAAACACCACAAAGTAACAGAAATCGAAGGATGCGACTACTAGTATGGAAGGCTAAGCGAGACAA
The DNA here is from genome assembly GCF_002878395.1 of Capsicum annuum. Classification (NCBI taxonomy): domain Eukaryota; kingdom Viridiplantae; phylum Streptophyta; class Magnoliopsida; order Solanales; family Solanaceae; genus Capsicum; species Capsicum annuum. The sequence goes on from NC_061111.1 coordinate 10,694,746, forward strand.
CACTCTACTAAGTACTACCTACTAACCCTAGTAGTAATATAACAAAAGTATAATCATCCATCCATAGTCGAATTTACGCTTTCATATTCCGCTTAATAGTACTATCATTTCTTATATTTACAAGTACACATTTTTCTTCTTTTTTTTGATAAGGTAAGTGTATACAAATACATTTTTCTCAATGTAACAAACCAAACAATCATTTTAAAATGCCTCACTAATATTAGTATGCAATTCATTTTTGATATGCTCCACGGATGAGAATGTTCTTTCTATTGTTGCAGCGCAGCAGGTAAATAAATAAGCAAATAAGTAAGGGCGGATGCATGTTGAACATGACATCACTTGATTGGAAAATTTAACTAAATATATACAGTATATACAAATAATATGCAAAGAACAGGATGTATTAAGCAAAAATGATAAAACTTGACAAAGTGTTTTCGTGTTCCGGTGGTCCAGCGCCTCAGTTCCTTTGTAAAGGGTGTAGGATCAACTCTTGATCTAGATACTTGTTTTGCAAATTTGCATGGCTCTTTAGTTAAGAAAATTGAGGGTTGATGAAACAAAATTGAACACTTAAGACTCCTAATATAAGATTCTAACTTTGTCATGGCCCCACTTTAGTAATTAAAAGCAAGTATATAATACAAGGATATGCTAGATATAGGAATCGAACCAGGGCCATCAATCATAAAGCAGCACTTAAGAGCAAATTCAGCCAATGCCTCCAATTCGCTTTTGTCTATCAGAGTGCATAGTCAAATATATACACAATTCTTAAGGTATATACACCTATATTTTTCTTTTATATATATAAATAAAATTAGTTTAACGGGTCCGGTAGACCCCCTACATTCCACGTGGGTCTGCATCTTTCTGTATTTCCCGTCCACAACGAGCAAGGAGTATGCCCAACACAGATGGAATTTAAGGTGGAGCAACAGAAAGACACATAATAAAGAAGTTCAGATATTAGTCGAAGTCGAGCCGTTTCGTTAACATGAAAAGCAAAAAATATAAAGAGACCAAAATTGAAGGTCAAAAGATGCACAGAAACAAATAACGTCGAAATCCAATAAATAATAATTTTTTTTTATTTTTTTTTAGAAAGTAACATTTGTATTATGAACCAGCACGTAGGTAGTGCAAAAACCCTTCACAAGCAGTAAGAAGTTAGTAAGAAAACAAAGGAACTCCTGTTCCTAACATGCCTCTAGAACATATAGGATATCATCAGCAACTATAGGAGATTTCTTTGTATTCCAAAAACACAAAAGCAAAATACAGTCATATCCTCTGTACTGTCCTACTTTTATCTTCAAAGCTTCTGGCATTCCTTTCCTTCCAAACAGTCCACCACCATATACCTGCTGGAATGCTCCACCAGATGCTCCTGTTTTTGGCTCCAATCCTTGCTTCCTCCCAACTGTGAAGAGTGTCAACAATTTTGCTAGGCATTGTCCATTGTATGCCTCTGAGATTGATAAAATTCTTCCATAGTTGGACAGTAATTCTGCAGTGCAAGAACAAATATCCCACTGTTTCTACTACCTCTCCACAGAGACAACAATGAGTAACTAAGATGATGTTCCTCTTCCTTAAATTCTCATGTGTCAGCACAAACTCTTTAGCTAGCAACCATGAGAAGCATGCCACTTTCAAGGGTATTGTAGCTTTCCAGATTTGTTTCCATGGCCAGATGTTATTCTGAGCTCCTGCCAAATTTAGTAGCTTGTATCCTGAGTTCACCTTGTAGGACCCTTCACTGTGTCCCCTCCACCACAGTCTATCAATACCAGCTTTTGGCCCTTGGGAGCAATCAAGGGTTTTAAGAAGTTCCCCCACTCTTGGGATTTCCATGTCATTTAAGTTTCTTTTGAAAACTAGGTTCCAACCTTGGAGAGACCACATATCTTCCACTGTCTTCTCCTGGTGCTGAGCTATATTAAACAAATCTGAGAACTCTGTTGCTAGGTTTCCAAGCCACTTGTCTTTCCAGAAGGAAGTCCTCCTACCATCATTGACTGTGATGGTAGTGTGATTGAGTAGAATATGCCACCAATTTCTGATGGATCTCCAAACAGTAACACCACATGGAATGTTAACTTCTTTTGTAACCCAGCCACCCATTTCACCATACTTTAGCTTGATCACATTTTTCCATAGGGAACTAGTTTCATGAGCATATCTCCATAACCACTTCATTTTTAGAGCTTTACTTTGGTTCTTCAAGTTTTTTATCCCTAGTCCTCCCTGCTTTTTGTTGGACATTAATATCTTCCAGTTGACTGGGTGATAACCCTTCCTAGTCTTGTTTCCTTGCCAGAAGATCTTCTGATCTTGTCAAGCCTTTGTACAACACTAGCTGAAATTGGAAAGAGGGTGAGAATATAAGTCGGTAAGGCATCTAGTATTGCATTTATCAAGGTGAGTCTGCCCCCCAAAGACAGATATTGAGCTTTCCACCTTGACAGCTTCTTTTCGCATTTTTCTATGACCGTATCCTATATCTCTTTAGATTTTGACTTAGCCCCCAAAGGCATTCCTAAGTAGATAGAAGGAAGAGTTCCCACTTCCCATACCAGAATTGAGGCTAAGAGATCAATGTTTGGAACTGGGTTAATGGGATATACATGACTCTTTCCCCAGTTGATATGCAAGCCTGAAATTCCTTCAAAGAGTACAAGGATCACTCTTAGGTATTTTATTTGTTCTTCCTCGGCCTCGCACAAAATCAAGGTATCATTAGCATATTGGAGGTGTGTCACCTCTAGACTACCTCTATTATTTTTAGCCACCTCAAATCCTGAGATCCAACCATTACATTTTGCAGTCCTAATCATGTTGTTCAACCCCTCCATGGCTAGGATGAATAAGAATGGAGAAAAAGGATCCCCCTGTCTTATTCCCCTTTGGGATGCAAAGAAGCCTTCAGGAGTACCATTAATCAATACAGAGAATTATCCATTTTACCCCAAATCTCATTATTCCTCTAGGAGTGTTGAGCAAGAAATCCCAATTCACATGGTCAAAAGCCTTCTCAATGTCCAGTTTACATAAGATTCCAGGCTTCTTTTGGGACAGCTGCTTCATTTGCAATCAAGACCGTATCCATGATTTGTCTTCCATGAATGAAGGCCAATTGTTGTGACCCTACCAATTTTTCCATCACCCCTTTTAACCTCTCAGTAACGACTTTAGACAGTAGCTCATAGAAACTACCTATCAGGCTAATTGGTCTGAAGTCTTTAAGTTCCTTAGCCCCTTTCTTCTTTGGGATTAAAGCAATGTATATGGCATTGAAGCTCTTTTCAAACATTTCATTTTCATAGAAATTGGGGGGGAAGGCTTCCATAATATCATGTTTTAAGACATCCCAACATTTTATGAAAAATCCCATAGTGTATCCATCAGGACCAGGAGCCTTGTTCACAAAACACTTCTTCAAACAACTGAGAACTTCCTGTTCCTGAAAATTTGCTTGTAACTGGTCTCTCTATGTTTCCGAAATTGTGGGGCAGTCTATCATGTTTCCTGCAGGTCTCTCTCTGTTTGTTTCTATATACAGTTTTTTGTAGAACTGTATAATTTCCTCCTTAACACTTTCTGGGTCCTTCACTATTTCTCCCTGTACTTGTACTTCTAAATGGTCAATGTAGTTACTTCTTTTGTGGGCATTAGCTGTGATATGGAAGAATTTGGTGGTGTTGTCACCTTCCTTCAACCACAACATTCTTGATCTCTGTCTCTAAGCTAATTCTTCATTCTTGAGCAGGGTTTCAAATTCCATAATCGTTTTTGCCTTCTCAACAGCCTCTTCCTCAGTCAAAGCTCTACTATCTATTATGGAGTCCATGGTTGCCAATCTCCTTAACAGAGTGAACTTCTGCAAAGACAAATTGTCTTTTTTTCTCCAAATCCATTCTCCTTGGACTATTTGCTCAGCCATGTGCTTGTTTGGAAATTCGAAGAGGAAGGTATGCCCTGCCATCTCATATATGTTGACACCAAAAGCTTTCTTCCAGGTGGAGGAGGCCCACCTTCTCACATCGGCTAATGTGACTCACCTCCTCTAAAAATTCCAGTAATGCTTCTCCCCAGAGGCCCCTTAGGGTTGTCAGAGCTTTCAATTTGATCTTGATGTTGCCATTTACTGCTCTCAACAGCGTTGGCATATGAGATAGTTTGTTCTAGAGGTTGGTTGACCATACATTGACGGTTAGCGTTTATGATGTTTTCAATCTTGAGAGCTATGTCCCTCCATCCTGAATTTATTGCCAACTCTAGGACAATAATAACTTCTCTAACCCCACCTTTAAGGGACAAAAAACTCATGTATCTTCCGCGTTCGTTGTACTTTCTGGTGCCATAAAACTCAACTACTTAGGCCTTAGTCCTCCATCTTCTTACCAGATTCCTGTTGTCGTTTGATGCTTCTTTGAGGATACGACAGATCCACTCCATTGTCTTCCTACTCAGTGTTATTCTACGCATTCTATTTCTGCTTCTCTCAACCCAGTCCAACCAAGTTGTATTGCCGGAGTTCCATCTTGTAATGTCGAAAGACTTAAAACCCGTGTTGAAATAAATTTGATTTTCCACCATTGACTTGAAACAATAATAAAAGGGATTGAAGCAATAATCACAGTGAGTGAATATTGATTGGCCTAAAAAAAAAAAAAAGGTTAGATTGTCGGAGATCGACGCCGGAGTGAGACTTCTACAGTCCTAGAAAGTAGGAGAGAGAAAAGTATTATCAGTGAATATGAAGTTGATTTCTTAGGTTCTCCTAGGTTTCAGTCATGGCCTACAGTGTTTGAATCGTGACAGACAGCAACATCGGTTATTTTGCCCCAGCACAAGCGCGCTTTTGGCTATCAGCATTGACTTGCCAAAAAACGCTTCCAACCTTGAAGAATGATTCTATAAAGGGATTTTTGAGAGGAGCTACTAGGGTTTTGAATTCGTGGAAGTAATTATAATACTACTGACAAGGAAACCAGACAATGGTCGACTACCTACCAATCTTCTACCCTAATCCTCGACCTCCATATCCTCTTCAATAAATAATAATTAATAGAAATGAAGGATGGCAAGAACTTCAACAAGTGTAGAGACTGCTGAGAATCATTTGATGAATGTTGTACCAAGATGATCTCGAAAGAATCTACACTCTGGTTACAACATTAATATTCCAAAAATAAATAAAAAAACAATTCAACCTATTAGGCTATTAGAACAAAAAGGAATATCTTCTTTAGACAAGAAATACAACTTGAACAATGAGCTGCTAATCCTCTACAAGTGCTTCGCAACTTTTTCAAAAGTTCTCCTGGTCCTCTTTTTCTAAGTCATTCAAAATTGCACAATGGTCCAACATCCAAAATGAACCCCCACAGTTGATGTTGATCACTTTAAAACTGGACAAGGCCGCTGCCACCTTTTAGGAAATACCTCCAGAAACATTATATACAGTACAGATGGAACTCCATGATCCCTAAACAAACTCGCCAATGTAAGAGCAGACATTTGTGTTGGGAAATTTTAGTTAGTTCATAGTTGATCCCCTAGCCAGCCTATCAATGTCCCACAGTTCTTGCACATGCAACAGCAAATGATCAATAGTCATCCCCCTCCTTAAGAGTTATTTGATATAAGAACAGAAAGTTGTGCACTATGTAAAGAAGCATTCTCTTTTCTTTTGTCTTTCCCCATAAAATAAGTCTTGTATCACTGTCCAACAAACATATTTAGTAAGACTTATCTGATGAACATTTCATTCCTACTTCCTCCATACCATTCCCTCACTACCTTCAGAAATTTCACAGCTGTAAATCTAATTGAGGAGGTTATCTGCTTCTGTCTCTAATCCTAGATTTTTCAAGTGAAATTACATTCCCAAATGCTCTAACTCTCTTCTTTTTTTTAATGACAAAGGAATCCGCAGCTGCTACCCTTTAGGTGAGCACTAGGAAAACCACGCTCCTGTACAATAGCTCACAATGTGCAAGAGCTCGCAAACTATGCAGGAAAGCTAAACTACACTAGGCAAGCCATCTGCGGCAAGCTCAACCCAGAAGGCTAATTCCCCTACTGTCACAGGAAAGGAGTTTTGAACTTTAAGACTTTAGTTATGGAAGTCCCAAGCCAAACCATCTGAGCCATCTCGAAGGATTGCTATAAATCTCTTCTTCTCAAGTAAACTTCCATTGTCACCTTCTTGCTCCTCCTCTGTCATTTTGGATACTCTACTAACCCCTCGTGACTCCTTAGAACAAACAGAGACCTAATAGCTTGTAACACTATTTATAAACTACCTATACTATTACAATATATTGTTGCGACCACTCTCTCCATAAATCCCTCATTCAGAAATCTCCAAAATGATTCACACAGGATAGATGACTAAAGGTGGATGAGTAGCATATCCAGTTAGCTAATGCCTACACACACAAACATATTTTGATGAAAAGCTGAATGCCACGGCAGCACAAGGTGGATTTTACAGTTTTTAAAAGAAGAAAACTGAGCTTAGCAGCCAACTGCTAGCAGCACTAAGCCTATCTCTAATAATTTTATGCTCGGACACTAGGGAAAAGGAGAGAATATGTATACATATACGTGTGTGCGCACGCGCGTGTTCTGTAGCTTTTTCATAAACTCCTGAACTATTACATCAAGTACCTGCTATCTCCCACTAGCTACCAACAAACATACCACGTAAGACATAACTCCACCCCCTGAGGCTTACACATATGGAAAGAAATTACCTAGTTTCTTTTTTGTCTCTGTTGCAGTTTAAGAAGAGAAAATATTTTAAAATTCATGCTTCCATATATATCAACTTCAAATTTAGAGTATAAATCAGATGAACCTGCTTTTTCATCATTCCTGCATGGACTGAGTCTCTGTCAAAATTATCAGAATCAAAATCTATGGCCAAATCAACCTCCATTTCTCCAGTCTTAGGTCTCAACCTCACCTTCAAATATACAGAAAAAGAAACCTGAATTTAGTCTTTCGTATCGCATTTTCAATTTGATCTTTGATACTACTGATACCAATTTGTTCACCAAACGAAAACGTAACTCACCTCTTGGCACTTTTCCTCCATTTCATACGGACGCCATACGGTCCTCAATGGATATTGAAACACGTACAGCTGACAAAGAAAAGAAAATTATAATTAACAAATAGAAAAAAAAATGCAAATTCCTCAAATAAATAAAAAACCTTCTTTGAAAATAAACAGTCCGATGCACTAAAACTCCCACTATAAGGGTCTAACCAGAAGGGCCTATTGTACGCCCTTACCTGGAAACAACATACCCAATTTGGGTCTAAGGAGGGTAGAGTGTACGCAGTCATACCACTACCTCAGAGGTAAGGTAGAGAGGTTGTTTCCAATAGACCCTCGGCTCAAGACAAAATACAGTCCGGGGAAAAAATGTAAAAGGGGTACACAACAAAGTTACTAAGCAATATTCTACCACAAAACAATACTACAAGCGATCTACCCAAAACAACATATACCAACAAGAATCTAAGAACAAAAAACTACAAGCACATCACTACAACTACTAATAAGGACAACAACAACACTACCTACTAACTTGAACACACTATAACCTCTTAACCTTCTACCCAAAATTCACATTCGCCACACTTTCCTATCTTAAGGTCATGGCAAATTGCAAATTTCTCAACAAATAAACAGCCATATTTAGGAAATTATGCAATGTATGTTTTTTTTTAATACATCAAACCAAATCCTGCATAAGAAAAATCTCAGAGTAGCTAAATGCAAGCATAACTAATACCAACATTACTAATTCACCATATTCGGCACTATTTTAATAAACCCGACCGAACGACCCCTAGCTCCTGCTATGTGCGGGTCCAAGTAAGGGTCAGACCACACAGGTCTATTATACACAGCCTTACCTTGCAAATTGCAAATTCCTCATCAAATAATCAACTGTTTTCGTAATCGACAAAAATGAAACTAAGTGGTAGGATCAAAGGAAGGGTTAAAACAAACATCAATTTCATGAACAATTTCATCTTGATCACTATTAATTACTTGTTCTTCCTCTACCAGGTAATTTTATGTAACCACCGATTTGGTGGTATCGCATCATTACCTTATATTTTTTACTCATTTTACTTTTACTTATTACAATTTAATTGATAATCCTATTTATTCTTTATCTTACCTATCTATAGTAGAACCACTCCATATCCTACTTTTCTAGTAGGTTTATCCATCAAATTATTGATGTGTAAGATTATAGAACGACGGAAACGATTATCTATCCAAACATAGTATTTCATTAAAACAATACAGTACGATACGATACGATACAATACAACACAATAGAGTATAATACAATACGAAACATTATGTAACAACCATCCAAACAAAGTGCTAAAGCTCCCACCATAAGTGCCGGACCACAAGGGTCTATTGTACGTAGCATTACCTTGCAAATTGCAAATTTCTCAACAAATAAACAACCGCTTCAGTAAAAAAAGGGCAGCACTACACTAAAGCTCTATAAATGCAACACCGGACCACAAGGGTCTACTATAAGCAGCCTTATATAGTAAAATTGCAAATTTCTCAATGAATAAACAACTGTTTCAGTAAAAAAAAAGGCAGCACAGTACATTAAAGCTCCCGCAAGGATCTATTGTAAGAAGCCTTATATTGTAAAATTGAAAAATTCTCAACAAATAAACAACTGTTTCAGTAAAAAAAGGGCAGCACAGTACACTAAAGCTCCTGCTATAAGGGCCGGACACAAGGGTCTACCGTACGCAGACTTATATTGCAAAATTGCAGATTTCTCAACAAATAATAATCAACAAACAATCTACCTGAGTGGTTGGATCAAAAGAAGGATTAAAACAAACATCAATTTCACGAACAATTTCATCATGACCACTGTCAGTTACTTGTTCTTCTTCTTCTTGATCAAAACAGGTACTAGCGCTGCTAGTACCCGTTTTCGCCCCGTTTTCGGGTAAATGATGAGTCAATTCTTCCTTTGTAGTGGAATCAGATTTTGGAATTTGGGTTAGTGTTTCAGTTTTGGGTTGGGGTTGTTTTAGTTTAGAGTTTTTGGGAGCAAAACGGGATTGCCTGGTTGGAATTTTGGTTGGACCCTCCAAGTCTATATCCATTTCCGACATTTTGTTACAAATCGGAGGAGGAAGGGTTTGGGGTTTATTAATTGGATTTTTAGAGCTAGGAAACGTAGAAATTGAACCAAATTGGTTGCTTCCCTTGTTTTTTCTTTCTTTTCCTTTTCTTATATTTCCCTTTTTATTTATTTATTTTCGTTTTTTCTTTAATTTTAGTTGTTTAATTAAAATTTATAGTACTCCCTCTAATGACCTATTTTGACTTGTTAAAGAAAATAAAGAAGTTTTTAAATTTTATGGTATTACATTAAAGTTATGTCAAATATTCAAAATATACTTTAATGTTGTGATTTTGAATATGTCGCGTAGAAAGTTATAATTAAACTATTATCGAAAAAAGAAAAGGATTTTTCATTTTGAACTAGGTCATTATTTTTTAAACAGAGAGTACTAAAAATAAAATTATTAATAATCCGAAACAAAAAATTTATGTTATTGCACAACTAACATTAATTTAGAGGCCAAACATTATTCTGTTTTGTTTGTCTAAATTAGCTTATTGAAACAAATCTCTTTCTAATTCTTGTGTATTTTTGGGCCCTTGTTCTAAATTTTATCATGATTTTTGCCTCCAATTTTTGTCAGAATTGGTTCTATGTCAATTTCGTTCGACTCGTTGAACACACCTCCTGCTAATGTTTATTGTCATTAATTCTATGTGTCATCTTTTTTTAATATATGAAATAATTTCTTTCATATGAAATGCATAAGTATATGTGTGTATTCATGAAATGTGTCAAGTCGGCTTTTTATGTCTAATAGGAACAAACATGAATAATTTTGTGGTCAGTTGAAACAAGTCAAAGTTTAATTGCGTAAATGGAAATTCTCAACAAGTTTAAGGTGTCATATATGTGTTTGGTCTAATTTGGATGTTGATGAAGAGCTAAACTAATGAGATATTAAAATGTTATTGTATATATAATAGATGGATTGTGTTTAAATCCCTGGGTAGAAAAGTGTCTTGTATCTTACCATTTTTTTCACAGAAAGACCCATTTTGGCCATCAGGCGTTTGAACTACTGATGCAAAAGCCTCAGGTTAGCTCTTGCCATTTTGATCACGTCTTGGTGAACATTCTTCGACAAATAGAAGTTTTTGATCCTCACTGTCTCTCATAATGTTTAATGCAACAAAAATATTATCCACCATAATTTTTGATAAATCCAGTTAATCCCATTACCAGTAAAACTTCTTGATAGAATTTGTAGGGTAAAAGGTGGCTGGCGAGTGCAGGAAAAACCCATTAACATATTTTGTGAAAAAATGAAACTATGGCCGCGACGCCATTCCAAACGAAACAATTCTTTTTGGGGAAAATTAATGGTAGCAATGAACCAACTTGCATGTACGGATCTGCATGTGCCCCGCCATGCAAATGAATAAATCTACGCAATAGAAGGCCTAATGAAAGAGTAATATTTAATCATAAAGAAGATGTGTTTTATGATTTAACTTGATTGGGCTAACATGACATATACAACAATTAAAGGCCTAAGGCAACCAGCACCATAGTCCTATAGGTGGATAAACAGTCTCTTGCGGAAACACGAGGTTAAGGTTGCATACAATAGAACCTTGTGATGTGGTCTTTCCCAAACCCTGCACATAGCGGGGGAGCTTCACTGCACTAAACTACCTTTTATCTCCTTGTTGGAAGGTAAAAGGATGACGGCAAGCTAACCACGAAAAATATACATAACCTGCAGTACCTAGGCTGATGCCTTAAGAAAACATTTACTCTAAAAAAATTGCCAGGATTATGAAAATTGTACCACTCATCATTTGATCAAAAGCTTCTTGAGCATAGGCGTTATCGAAAAAAAACTGCAAAGCAGGCAACTATACCATGATATTCAGAATTTCCAAATCTCATGCAAGAGCTCAAACTTTCACTACCACCCCACTAACCCCCAAATAAGAACACTGATTCAATTGTCTTTACAACCTCAATGGTACCATAATCAGCATCTCTCATGATCTTTCTACATCTCCAAACATAACTTGTCCAGACTCTGATTCATCACAGTTGAAACCTCGGAATCCAACAACTTGCATCCTGAAAATTTTAAATACTAATTAATTAAATGCATCTAAGTAAAGAGAAGCTACAAAATCTTCTTATAAAATCAAACATCCGCCACCCTATCCATCAAAAGCGGCAAGACGATTCAGAGATCCGACATTTTCTAAATTCTAAACTTCCAATTAAATATACCCTTAAAAAACACAATTTATGTCGAACAGAGCTCACCAATCTAAAAATGGCAGAGCCAATGCTTTAGGTGAAACGTGAAATGGACTTAGGACTCTCAGCTTGTCAAAAGGGTAAGACAACTCACCATATAAAACTCCAATCTACCCATCTAGTACCGATTATAGGCTTTCCCAAAATCATCACGCCTCTGACGCTGAAAGTCGTAACTGTCATGTGGCCTTGATGGGTGGTAGTTATCCATAGGGTTTGGATACCTTCCCCTTGGTTCCATTGGTATGTTGGGCCCAGAATAATGTGGATTAGCTGCAGAGTTCTCATACTCTTGATAACTCTGTTGATTGTAACCACCAAACCCAGAGGTTGACATACGTTGTTCTGCCAGCTGTTGCCTCCTTAGTGCATCAAGTTGAAGAAACTCTTCCCATTGCTTTGCATGTTCAACTCTAAGGACGGCCAATTTCTTCATGTAGTTTCCTCTTATTTCCCTGATGGCCTAAAATTTGACAAACCAAAACAAACTATCATTGGAGTCCTTACATATAAACATAAGCTGACTGGAATTTAACACATCTGCATGATGCAATTCAGAGACGGTCCCCCTTCAAAGCCAAAAGCAAGTTTGAAACAAATAAGAATTTCAAATGGAAAAACTAAAAGGAGAAATGAAAATTTAAGTAAATCTCATACCTCTCTATGCTTATGATTTTCTTCATCTTCTTCCTTGTCCCGAATTCTTCCTAGATCTATGGCGTCCTTTTGGTATTCCAATTCAACACTCTCCAATGATTGTGGAACGGGGTGGTCAAAATCACGGTTAGGTTTCATGTCAGATCCACGTCTACTCGCATCCCAACCATCAGATCTATAGATATCCCTGCCCTGACCATGACCATCATATGAACTATACGAGTTACTCATATAAGCGGGGCGTGCAGGAGACTTTGACAGGCTTGATCGACCTCTAGCTCCATCATTACCATAAGCTTCATCAAATGAAGAATGGGTTAAGCACTTCCAGTGAAGAACTCTAACAATGATGGCAGCTTTAACATGGCTAACTATCTTAAATTCTCATATTGAATCCATCTGAAGCAAACGAGTCTCTACATACTTTCAGTGAAAATTTTCATTGAGGAACACAATCCTTTCAGAGACCACCAGGAATGTTACATCAGAATCGAACAGAATGCTTGAAAAGAACTTACCTCTTGCTGCCACAAAAAGAAAAAAAACGATAAACTAAGCAGCGTACATTATGAATATAAATAAATAAATCAACATCAGAACAAGCCTGTGAAGTTCATACCCACAAAACTTATTTGCGAAAGTCACAGAAGGGAAAAATAAGAAACCAAAAGCAGGCTAAAAGTCAAAGTGTGATCTACTTGTAGAAAAGACGGTGGACAATTTGCTTTCCTACCTTGTGAATTACCCCTTGCAATTTTGTGAAAATCATCATGACCGCGATCATCAACGACCTTCTCTTGTCTTCCATACCTATGGTGCAACTGTGATGCACTCTGGGGACTGTGATTGGATCTCTGAGAATCAGAACGTGCCATACGAGATCTGACAGGACTACGAGATCTGACAGGACTTCGGCGCTCAGGTGACCTTGATCGGGACACCTGAGAACTAGAAGGACCCTTTTTGTCAGCCTCTTCTTTAATTTTATGCACAGCATCCACTCCTTTTCTTAGGATCAATCTGTCCTTCCCGCTGACGATAATAAACTTCTCCTCTAGTTTGATTTTGCAGCCAACATCCTTTTCAATTTGATTTATAACTTTCTCAGTGAATAAAGCTTTCACATGGTTTTCCCTTGCAGGCACTCTCTCAAAGAAATCTTGAGACTTGCGACTCGCTCCTAGAGTAGATGGACATCCCTACACATGGTTTGTTTAGCACACAACATAAACTTTGACCATTTGCATAGGCTCTTCTGTGAGTCTATGAGAGAAAAACCTTTGACAGATGTGGAGGCACACAACCTTTTGTGTTTTGGAAAGGCAGCCACGTTTATAATAGCTAAATAGTGATCATATATTCTTGTGTCAAACAAGGTTTGTTAATAAAGACATCATCAGTTTGCCCAAAACCTTGTCAAAATCCTGGTTGGGCTGATAGAAACAGCATGCAGGAAAACTTTCATAAAAGAAAAGGATTGCAGGGACTATCCAAAGGGCCATCATCCCAGACAATTCATGTACACAGGTTAACTTATTTTTCTTTAGTTATGCCTTTACTCATAGGGATCACAAGCAAAAACTTGACAGTTAACACTCTTAACCAGTCAGTTTTAGTTATCAAGTAAGATAACAGCGTATACAAGAAAAATTATTTTTGAGAAGTAGATATCAGCACATGCAAGAAAGATACCTCATGGATGGGTTTTCAGTTTTCCTACCTATCCAAGCCACCCAAAAGAAGGATTTTAAAATTTGCTAGTTAGAAGAAGGGAAAAGCAAGAAGATGAGCGTAATGACCAGTTTATATTATGCAGTTGACCCAGCATAACAACAACCAAAGGAAAATGTTGCTCTACAACTATATAATAACTGCATAGAACTGGACAGCAAGGGTACGATGAACATGATTGCCTTCACCAGAAAATAAAGGAGAATGCTAAGGAGTAAGACTGTGATAACGAAAAAAAAAAATGAACTCAAGTTTCTCGCCAATTGTTCTTAGGAAAAAAAAAAAGAATCAACATCCTAGAGACTAGAGAGCGAGCGTGAGGAACAAAGGAAATCCACTTGAAACGGCATAATCATCAGAATCGGCTGCAGCTTCATTGACTGACTGAACTGGTACCTAACTTTTCTAGGCTCCTGGTGCTGGCTGTAGCCATGGGAGGTGGGAATTATATAATAAAGGGATTGAGCAAATGTAAATATTTCATGACTAAGCCTGTGTGATCCTTAAAATCTCTCTCCCTCCTCGACCCAAATAGTAGTAACAAGAATACTAATAAGAACCCCAATACAAAGCAGTACCTGAGTAAAGTGGCCTGACTCTCCACATATTTTACAAATCATTTCTTCCTCCTTCCGTTTCTTCCAGTTTCTCTCAGTTGCTTTGGATTTAGCTTCCCAAACCTTCGCTTCCCTGCTAGTAAAATCCGTCGGGACAGCATTGGGGTCGCGGGCATCCTCTTCTTCCTCATCTGAACCAACATGAGGCCTCCTTTCTGTCACTGTTTTATCTTGTGGCTTTGTTGTGTTGGATCTAACAGGTCCAGTATATTCCTTGTAAAGATCACTGAAATCATCATCAACATCTGAATCTTGCCTACTAGACATATCAAAGACCACCCTGTTCTGGAAACAGTGAAAAGAACAAGGAAAGCGAGAAAACGTGTTACTAACACAGACAAGGACAAATTACACAAAACAGAATTCATTTCAAGATTTTTTGGTAAAATATCCAATATCAATTTAGCAACCTTAAGGGTGTGGTTTTTGAACTATAAGCAGCCTAGTTTTATAGAAAAAGTACAACAACAACAACAACAAACCCAGTGTATTCCCACAAAGTGGGGTCTGGGGAAGGTAAAATGTACGCAGTCCATACCGCTACCTCCGAAGAAGTAGAGAGACTATTTCCAATAGACCCCCAGCTCAAGATAAAGAATAGTAAACAAGGTCACAATGAAACATGAAACAGGATGGATGGCATAACAGGAATAAGGAATAAGAAATGAGAAATAATAAAAATAGAAATAAGACACCCACACAGTAGTACTATACACTCACAGACCAAAGACACCCACCACACCCAAACTCTCCTAACTAACAGCTCCTACCTATGCCCATATTCCTAAGATTACTAACCCGACTACACAAAAGCTCTTCTAACTACTTGCTACGACTCACCCACACACACTAGCCTTCTACCGTTATCCGCGACCTCCACACCTTTCTATCTAGGGTCATGTCCGCAGTAAGCTTGTAACTGCTCCATGTCATGTCTAATCACCTTCCTCTAGTATTTCTTCGGCCAACCTCTACCTCTCCTGAAACCATCCAAAGCTAGTCTCTCACACCTACGAACTGAGGCATCCGTCCCCCTCCTCATCACATGTCCAAACCATCTCAGTCTCACTTCCCGCATCTTGTCCTCCACCTAAGCCACTCCCACCTTCTTTCGGATAGTCTCATTCCTAACTTTATCCCCTCTAGTAAGTCCACACATCCAATGCAACATTCTCATTTCCGCCACCTTCAATTCTTGAATGTGTGAGTTCTTGACTGGCCAACACTCTGCTCCATACAGCATGGCCGGACGAACTGCCACTCTGTAGAATTTTCCTTTAAGCTTATGGAGCACCTTCTTATCACACAACACTCCCGAGGCAAGCCTCCACTTATCCAACCTGCCCCAATACGTTTCGAGACATCCTCATCAATCTCTCCATTCCCCGAATCATAGACCCAAGATACTTAAAACTATCCCTCTTACAAACAACCTGTGAATTCAACCTACTACCACCTCTTCCTCCTGCCTCAAGTCATTAAACTTGCATTCCATATACTCCATTTTGGACCTACTCAACCTGAACCCTTTAGATTCACCATTTGAGAAAAAAGGGATTGATCCATATAGGCGTACAGAAAAAAAGCTTAAAGGCTTCCACGTATATAGAGATTCTAGCTAATCAGTTAGTCACTATGAATGTTTAATGAGTTCCATACATACATTGAATTCCTATAGATGTGACTTATAGATTTCTTTAGCCCAATGACTCATATTTCTCTCTATACACATGTCTACATGATTACCTACAGAGAACCTTTTCGGCTTTTCCATCTCTTCTACCTCTAGGTTAAATGACCATTACATCGCCCAGAAGCATGCATAAACATGTTAGATCAATTTGTGTTTGGTTTCAAAATTCAGGTTGGACTCCTTTCCTCTTTTCTACTCGTTCTGTTGGATTTACTTGTCACTATTTCCTAATTCGATTTCCATTTTTATTTGTCATTTTTGACAAATCAAGAAAAGACAAATTCTTCCATGTTTTACCCTTAATATTAATTACTTATTCTCCAAATCATTTTCCAATACCTATAACTAAACATCAATTAACAGGGGTAATATGGTAAAGTCATTATACCAAACATTCTTTTCTTATTAGGTGTGTCAAGTCAAAATGTGACAAGTAAATCCGAATAGAGGAAGTATTAATGCGAGCCTATTCCCCTAGTATAAAAGTTGACAATCTAATTCCTACACGGAAAACACTTTAGGCACTAAAAGAGAATATTCTAGCTCTCTTTTCCGAGTAGTCCTGGGAGGTGACCTTTAGGGGTCGTTTGGTAGTTGGTTAGAGTTATGCAGGTATAATCAATACATATATAAGTTATGAGGTTATTTATGTATTATTCTATGCATGGACTAGTTATGCAGATATATAAGTTATGAGGGAATTTATGTACTATTCTATGCATGGACTAGTTATGCAGGGTTTACTAAATCATGTATTAGTTATTCATGTATTACTTATTCCACCTTCTATGGTTCACAGCAAGTTCAACCTATAGTGACAAAGGGAACATTTTCGCCGGAGCCATGGAAAAGTATTCACTACTGCTTACAGTGCCTTTATTCACTCGTCTAGCTACTTCAAAACTGTTAAGCACACACGTGGAGTCAAATTTCTCTCTACAATGTTACGTAGGTAGACTGATTATTGTAGGTAACTGTCTCTAATGGTTTAGAATTCGCTCATAACTTATACATGTATTAGTTATGCGAATTTCTAAATTGCAAACCAAGCACCATATTAATTTTATACATCAGTAACTTACCTCCTTACAAACTACCAAACATGGTATAATTTACACAGGATTTAATAACTTTTTTTATAATTGTGGTGTCCGGGCCAGCTTGCGCGCACCTCAACTAATTCCACGGGATACCTGCCACCTCCCACCAATAACAGGTACCAGGTAACTCATCCACCAAGGCTAGAATAACAACATACCTAGTGTATTCCCACATAGTGAGGTCTAGGGAGGGTAGAGTATACGCAGACTATACCACTACCTCACTACCTCAGATAAAGTAGAGAGGCTGTTTCCGATAGACCCCCAGCTTAGGACCGATAGCAGTATAACACACACACAACATAAATGCATATAAACTAGTACAATCTGCAAAATAAACTAACACCACTAGCCATAAGATAATACTACAGCCACAAGATAATACTAAAAACTCTCTATTCAAAACCATACACAACACTCAACACCACGAACAAGAAACTTCAGACACAAATAAAAAACGCTCTCCTATTGTTACCGACGCACTCTCACCCCTTATC
>NC_061111.1:10715499-10745121 GCF_002878395.1 Capsicum annuum
GGGTGGTGGGGTATGAAAATTCTGTAAACCTTGAAAAAAAATTGGGGTGGGAAGGGGGGGTAGTAAGTGGTGGGGGAGGGGGAGGGCTGGGTTAAGAAAAATTTTTGAATTTTTTTGTTAAAAATAAATTTTAAAAATATTGTAGGGTGGGATAAGAAAAAAAGTTTAATTTTTTTTTAAAATATAATTTTTTTAAGGAGGGCTGGTGGGGGTCAAGTAGGAGGTGGAGTTAAATAATATAAGGTAAAGGGTAAAATAGGATTGTATAATATTAAATAAGGACATAATTGAAAAAATAGTAAATCATGGATATCACCAAATCTATGGTTACATAAAGTATGGGTTTTCATGGTTACCAAATCATAAAATTAAACCATACCATACAATATATTTTAAGAAACAATCAAAACAACACATGATTATTTTAGTAAACATACTATATAATACCATGAAAAATCATCATTCAAACAGTATGTTACTACTCCCTCCATTTTTAAAAAGAATGAGCTATTTTGATTTGTATGAGTTTATAAAAATAAATAAACTTTTGATTCTTGTGTTATTTGATCAAAATTATGTCAAATAGAGTAAAATATTTTTTAATTTTAAAAGTGTTACGTGAAAAGTTGAATCAAAATGATGCCAACAAAGAAAAGTGTCATCCATTGTGAAATAGACTAAAAAAAACAATTCATTCTTTTTGAAGTAAAGGGAGTATTTTTTTTTTTGTTTGCGCTATCCATTGTCATATGTGCTAGTGCTCAATTTAATATCATTGATTTGAATTTGATAAAGTGAACACATTTATCGAGCTTGATCAGAGGAGTTATGGTTCGATTGATGGGGTGGGACCCACAAATATGAATTTATTAATTCTTAACACAATGCATAAATATGCCGTTTAACTTAATTTCAGATCGCATCTATTATCTCTAACTTTAGATGTGCACAAATAGGACACTTAAACTTGAATAAAATTGAACAAGTAGACGCATATGTCCGATGTGACGTCTTACATGGCTAATTCTTCTCCTACATGACATCCTATGTATATTATGCCACATAGGACGTGTTGTGTCTATTTGTTCAACTTTATACAAGTTTAAGTGTCTACTTATATACATCCAAAGTTTAAAGTCATAGATGTGATTTGAGGTCAAGTTAAAAGAAATATTATGCCTTAATTCTATTGTGTTATTGAATTTATCACTTTATATTTTGTACATACTAAATAATTTTTAAAATAAATAGAGTTTTGAATTAAAGTTGTTGAGTTATATCGAACTTGTGAGTTTATGTCCTGATCAGGTAGTTTCTTTTCAGTTTTTTCTTTGTAGCCGTTACCTGAATTCACAATTGTGTCCACATCCTCCAAGCTTAATTGACGAAATTGCATTAGTGAAGGGAAAAATTCCTTAAAGGGTTGTTTGGTATGCGTTCTAAGATAAACAAAAATATATAATGAGATTATTTTTTCCCATCGTCACAAGAAAAATATTATTATTATACTTAATTTTTAGGCACAATACATAAATGTGCCCTTTTAACTTGATTTCATATCACATCTATGATTTTCAATTTTGGGTGTGCATAAGTAAGCACTTTAACTTGGATAAAGTTGAACAAGTAGAGACATATGTCTTATGTGGCGTCATACGTAGCTAATTTTTTTCTACATGGCGTCTTACGTGTATTATACCATGTAGAAAGTATGTGTCTCCTTGTTCAACTTTATACAAATTTAAATGTCTATTTATACACATCCAAAATTAAAGGTCATAAATGTGATTTTAGGACAAGTCAAATGACATATTTATGTATTATGCCTAATTTTTAAAGAGGAGCACAGGCTCAGGCAAACTCAAAACCTCCTTCACATAATTAAACTCATGGAGGTAGGAGTATGACTATGGTGGTTGAATTGTGGGGACTAGGTTGAAGATTAGGTGTGTTGAGGATGAAAAAAATACAACTTGTGTGGAATACTCCTATTACTTTATGAAATTTATTTTCCCTACTTTAGCTATTATGTAATTTTTTTGTTCTCATTTTTTTTTTCTAAAAGAAAATTTGTTTTGTTAGAGAAAATATTTTTTGAAAATTTGACTAAACAAATAGTACAAAAATTTGAAACATTGAAGGTATGAAAGTCACATACTCCCTCCATTTAAAAAAGAATGACTTACTTTTTTTTTAATCCGTTTAAAAAAATATCCCTTTTCTTTTTTGGCAATACTTTAATTTCAACTTTACACATGACATGTTTAGGACCATAAGATTAAAGGACATTTTGGCATTTGATACAACTTTAATTTAAGGCCACAAGATTCAAAAGTCTTCTTTATTTTCTTAAATTTGTGTCAAGTCAAAGTAGGTCATTTTTTTTTAAACGGAGGAAGTATTAGCTAGAATGTTATAGATAGTAGAATGTTTACTTTTCGAAGACTTAGGCTTGGTGCGAGTCGTAATCCTAGTTGTATGTAGGGGTGAATAAAACCAAATCAAAAATTGAACCAAACCACAAATCGAGTCGAATAAAAAAAAATCAATTAGTGGTTCATTTTTTTTTACAATTCTAGTGTCCCGATCAGCTTGCGCGCATCTCAACTAATTTCACTGAACCTCCCAACAACTTCATGTTCAACTATAGTTTTTCAAATTTCAAAAAGTCTCAACTTCAAAACTCATGTTTTTTTAAGTTTCAACTTCAAAATTTACTAAAGATTTAGATGAATGCATACAGTAAAGAAGTTACAGCATCAGAAATTAAAATCAACACAAATTCCTTTTATTGATTAGTTTCAGAACTTCAAGAAAATCATAATACACAAGTTCCTTTTTCGGAACAAATCAAAATTACACACCACCACCATTATTGAAACTCAGAGAATAATTTAATCCCAAGTTCAAAAGACATAAGAACATCAATGGTACCATATTCAATTTGTTCATACTACAACTGCTCAGCTACAATATTCACTCACAAAATTTTTCAATTAAAAGTTCAACCACAATTTCAAATTTCAAAAAGTCACAACTTCAACAACAACAACAACACTTTGTAGAGGTAGTGAGGCTGTTTCTGAAAGGCCCTCGACTCTCAACTTCAAAAACTCAAATACTTAAGTTTCAACTTCAAAATTTAAGACCAAATTAACGGAAGATTTAGATTAATGTACATAGTAAAGAAACTCAGAAAATCAATATAAATTCCTTTTCTTGATTAGTTTCAGAATTTCAAGAAAATAATACACACAAGTTATACACCACCTTTATTAAATAACTCAGAGAACAAGTTAGATTTAGATTTAGATTAATGTAAACAGTAAAGAAAGTCAGAAAAATCAACATAAAATCCTTTTCTTGATTAGTTTCATAATTTCAAGAAAATAATACACAAGTTATACACCACCACCTCTACTAAACAACTCAGAGAACAAGCTAATCCCAAGTTCGAAAGAAACAAAAGCATCAATAGCAGCATATTCAACTTGTTCAACACACAATTCGTCAGCATCCCATTCACTCATCGTAACATCAAAAGGCTTCTTCATAACCTTCCCAAGTACTTCATACGCCATTCTCTTTAACCCTATTCTCCCATACTCTTCCACTTCCTTAACCACCAACGCCAACTTGTTCAGATCAACAGTGTTCGCCACGTATAGCCCGTAATCCTTGTTCAGCTTCAATGCATCCCCGTGTACCCCTACACCAAGGAAAGTGAAGTTAGGGTTCCCGAGAAAGAACTGGAGAGAATGCGGGATGCAGTCTGCATGGAGTAGTTGAAAGATCAGACACCTACGGCCAACGCAGAGCTGGAGGAGTGCAGTGGAAGGGAGCTGTACAGTAGGGTAATGTGGGGCACGCCATTCGATGTCGAGACCTATGAGGAGCTTGTGGAGTCTACGACGATGAATTTGGATGGTTTGTAAGATCCATTTGTCAACTTCGGATGCTTTCTTTGTGACTGTTGCTTCGATTTTGAAGTCGTAGAATGGAACAGTGGAGAAGAACGTGTGCGTTGGGTAGGTGATATCTTGATGAGAAGAGAGTAAAGTAGCCATTGTATATGGTGTGGAATTCTTCAAGGAAATTAATTTTGTTGCGAAAAAAATTGATATGAGAGAGGGTATTTATAGAGTTATTGCCTTTGTTGAGTAGGATTAGGATATGGGAGGGAATATAATTGCTTAGGCCAACAATATATACCCTATCCTACCCCATCCATCTTTGGCCATTTTTGGTAAAACTAGTTTAGGTGCAGGCGAATTGCCGTATACCTTATTTAATGAGTTCAAACATTACATTAAATAAGAGATTTGTTTAAATAATAAAGATTAATAGAATAATTAAATTTAATATCTTTTAAATATGTAAAAATGGAGAATTTATTTATTAAATCTAATCTTTACCAAAAATATTTTTTAAAAATTGATCGACATTCATCTACCATCTGTATATTGCAACAAGACAATATAATGATAGAGACATCAAAATAATACAATTAATATAATCTTACACACAAAAAATAAAGTCATCCGACACTCATCTACCATCTGTAAATAATACAAAATAATAAGATAATAGAGATATCAAAATAATACAACTAAATCTAACCTTTACATAAAAAAATTCCACAAAGCTGACCAACATTTATCTTTATCACCTGTATACTGCAATAAAATAATACGATAAAATTGATATCAAAACAATACAATTAAACGTAAATTTTACACACAAAAAATTCTCATAACCGATCGAGATTCATCCACGAACTGTAAACTACCACAAAATAACAAACTAATAGAGATATTACGATAATATAATTAAACCTAATATTTACCTAAAAAAAATTCAAAATCAACTCACATTCATATAACATCTGTAAATTAAAATAAAACAATAAGATATCAAAATAATAAAATTAAACCTAACCTTTACACAAGAAATTCTTCAAAGCCAACCGACATTATGAGGTGCTAACTTAGATTAATCTGACTCTAATACGGATATCGATATATAGATCGAGAAACCAAATAAATAATTTGTCATATAATACACTTCCTGAATAAAAAACATATATAGCAAGCTAGGCATGAAGTTAATATATAAATGGCATTATCTTTCCCAGAACAATTTGTTGGATGAAGCAGAAGCTCTTTCATGGTCCGATAATGTAAAAAATGAAACATATATCAATGCAACAAAGAGGACTGCTATCGTAATTAATAATAGTCCAAAGATTAAAAAGAAAATCAAATGACTTATCAATAGGACTTAACATACATATAATCGAGGCTGACTATTTTTAAGACTTGAACCTATGACCCAACCGCCAGTGCTCATGTGTGTATTTGTTTTCAGTGTTTTTATGGGTTTAATTATAGCCTATAGTGTGTGTTATTTTGTTATTTATACTATGCATGTGCATGCGTACAGTTGACATTTGTTAAATATACAAGTAATAAGGATAGAATTTCTAAATACCAAAAGCACACATAAAAAATCACACAGTTAGACAATCAAAACAATGTTTAAAAGCAACGAACATCAATAAATTTGCTAGATTATAATCTTCTGTAGGAATAAAATTCAGAATCAAAAAACTCAAAGCCACAAATTATAAAGAACTATAGAAGAATGTAAACTGAGAGAAAATCATAGTGGGTTTAAAGGTTCAACTCAAACGTGCAAAAAATTTTTTGGGTTGGAGTTTAACGTGTTGCTAATCGTGTTTTATTTAATATATAGTTTAGAAGTTGGGTAT
This sequence comes from Capsicum annuum, assembly GCF_002878395.1. NCBI lineage: Eukaryota > Viridiplantae > Streptophyta > Magnoliopsida > Solanales > Solanaceae > Capsicum > Capsicum annuum. The sequence continues at coordinate 10,721,270 of NC_061111.1, forward strand.
TAGGTTTTGTAAGGGATTAGGACTTTTGTTTTGTAGAAATTTTTTTGTGCCTTTTTTTTTACACGTTTGCCAAAATTAATTAACATTACTAATGAAGAATATCCCATTAATATTATGCCTAAACTAATTCTATGCCTAATGAATTTTATGTTTAAAAGAATTCTGCCCCTAATTAAAAATGGAATAAAAGTTAAATTACATTAACCTATATTTAAAAGGATTCTATTTAATTAAAATATGGAAGGAAAGTTCAATTACATTAACTCAATAAAATTAAATAATAATTAAGAAAAAATAGTGAAAAAGATAATTTTGTCTAAAGCAGAATCTTTTAATGAAGGGCAAAAAGTTTAAATCACTTTTCTAAGAGTCTTCACATTTTTAATATATTATATATAGAGATATAGAAGAAGTCAGAGAAAAGGGATTCCAGTGCAGTAATATACTACCACTATCACTAAAAGTCTAATAAAGCTATGAGATGAAGCACATGTGTCACATTAATTATTACTAATAAGGCTATGATAAGAAATTAAAATAGTACAAAATTATACTGTATAAACATAATATTAAATTACTTTCATATAAATCAATATCACAATCTTTGACTATATGAGTATTTTCATATCGTGTAGATAAATGAACATTTTCTTTATCGATTAACTCAAAAATCTAACCGTTGAGGACCCACATTTATAAGAAATATCTTATTAATTTGGTTATCGATTTAGTACAACAACAACATACCCATCATATTTCCACCAAGTGGTGGTTATCGATTTAATATGTTTAGAAATTAAAAACTAATAAAATGAATCGATAATGCATAATACCGAACTATAAATCAACCGATGATGGAATACCTTAAAAAGGAGTAGAACTTGTGGCAACCTAAAAGTGAATCATCATTCTCGTAATATAAATTTAATTTTTTAGGTAAGATAAACATTTGATTTTTACTGTTACTTTACTCGGCGGCAACAAGTTTGTCTTATCTAATTAACACAAGAAATTATTAAAAGGGAATAAGCCATTGTCAATTGTTGTTTACGTATAATTCATATACAATCTTTAAACTTATCGCTGATGATAATGAATGAAAGAATACGACATCAATCATAATCAAAATAAGAAAAAAAGTATAGTAGAAGAAGTGACGACTTTTCTTTATTAAAGTTTGATCAAAGCATTATTTAAATAAAATTGTATATTTTTATTATATATATAAAATAAAATTCTAATTGATTTAGAAGTCCAAAACATTTTCTTAGAAAAAAATTATCTAAATATAATAGATTTTTATTTTTATTTCATAAATTATCTATCAATACAAAAATAATATGGATTCCAATATAAACTCACAATTTTTTTTAATCTTTTTGTTTACTTTTCTTTTTCAAGACGTGTTACTTTTTTGTTTCAACTTTGTATGTTATCTTTTATCCATAATATATTAAAAGTGTGAAGACATTTAGAAAAATTATTTAAACTTTTTATCCTTCATTAAAAGTTTATGCTTTTGACAAAGCCATAATTTTATAATTTTTCTTCAATTATTATATCATTATATTATAATATTTAAAATTAAGGAATCTATATCTATAATATATTAAAAGCCTGAAGACCCTTAGAAAAGTGATTTGAACTTTTTACCCTTCATTAAAAGATTCCGCTTTAGATAAAATCGTCTTTTTCCTTTTTCCTACAATTAAATATAGCAATTATTTTCTACAATTAAATTATTCAATTTTTTCCAAATTTGTAACAACCGTCTTTTTCCCTTTTCCTACAATTAAATATATCAATTATTTTCTACAATTAAATACAACTGTCTTTTTTCTAATTCCAAACCATCGTCCTTTTCCAAGCCAAAAGTTTTCCAATTATACCAAAAAAATTTGTCCAAATTTGAATTTTACTTTCTCCAAAATTCTCTCAAGATTTTTCACAACCATATTTTTTCAAATTTGTTTTTGTCCAAATTTGAATTTGTGTTCTCAATTTTTCACTCCGTAATTTATCAAATTTGTTTTTGTCCAAATTTGAATTTGTGTTCTAGGTTTTTCACAATCGTATTTTTTCAAATTTGTTTTTGTAAATTTAACTTTAATTTTTTCCTAAATTCTCTCAAGGTTTTTCACAACCGTATTTTTTCAAATTTATTTTTGTCCAAATTTGAATTTGTGTTATCTATTTTTCACTCCATATTTTACCAAATTTGTGTTCTAGGTTTTTCACAATCGTATTTTTTCAAAAATTTTTTTGTCCAAATTTGAATTTGTGTCCTACTATTTTTTAGGTAAATGTTAGGTTTAATTGTATTATTGTAATATCTTTATTAGTTTGTTATTTTGTGGTAGTTTACAGTTCGTAGACGAATTTCGATCGACTTTGAGAAATTTTTGTGTGTAAAACTAAAGTTTAATTGTATTGTTTTGATATCACTTTTATTGTATTATTTTGTTACAGTTTACAGGTGATAGATAAATGTTGGTCGGCTTTGAAGAATTTTTTTATGCAAAGGTTAGGTTTAGTTGTATTATTTTGATATCTCTATTATCGTATTATTTTATTATTATTTACAAGTGGTAGATGAGTGTCACATGAATTTAAAAAAAAAAAAATTGTGTGTAAAGATTAGATTTAATTGTATCATTTTGATGTCTCTATCATTGTATTGTTTTATTATGATTTACAAATGGTAGATGAATGTTGATCGACTTTTAAAAATATTTTTAGTAAAGATTAGATTTAATAAATAAATTCTCCATCTTTACATACTCAAAAGATATTAAATTTAATTGTTATATTCATCTTTATTATTTAAACAAATATCCTATTTAATGTTGTGTTTGAACTCATTAAAGTAAGGTACACGCACAAAGCGAGTACACCTAAACTAGATATTAAAAGTGTGAAGACCTTAGAAAAACGATTTGAACTTTTTGCCCTTCATTAAAATATTTTACAATAGATAAAATTGTCTGTTCACACTTTTTCCATCAATTATTATTTTATTAAATTAAGGACTCCTAAAATATATGGGAAGAACCATGATAAAATAAATATGAAAAGAAAAATAAAGAATCCTAAAATACATGAAATATATGGGTCTTAAAATATTCAACTCAGCATGTGTATTTATTGCTAATATATGTGTCCATAAAAGAATTAGGTCTAAAAATTACAGAGCAAATAGAAGTCCTTGAATCATCTTGTGTCTTGTCTATAATCTCAATGGGCGTGAGACTGAATTTCTCCAAAAGTAAGCTCCTATATTCATATGGTTCTCATGCAATTCCAGAGTGCATCTCTTAAAAGAAAACTCAAGAAAGCCACTAATCTTAAGAAAGTTGTCTCACGGAAATAAAGAGGTTATTTTCGAAAGATTTTGATTCAGGTAAAGTTTAGTGCGCGCAAGTTAATCTTAAAATAAAATTGTATATAATGATACAAAATTTGGTGTACATTCTATTCAAGGAGAGAACATCAAGATAACGTGGTTGTTTCTGAACATGAAGGACTTTCCAACCAACTAATATTGTGTATGAATATTTCTTTATTTAAGGATTGTTTATATATGTATAAGGAGAAAAAACAGCATCACCATAATACTTAGGGTATGCTTTTCCAATCTCTCGCACTTTTTTCTTCTTCATCAAAGTTCAATTTCTCGCACTTTTTCTGTGGTTATTTGAGGAAGGCCTAATCGCATCAATGATAATGAATCTCGCATCACATACATCCAGTTGCATGTGTTATTCAATCATACCAATCTCACATCAAATAGTACTTACTACCTCTAAATTAAGAGTTTCATTATACCACGTCAATGCAACAAAAAAATCACGGAGACACAAAGAAACGATAGTCTTCTTATCTCTTAATATTATATTTTACTTTAATTATATGTGTACGGGTTATTGACAATTTTTCTATGCATGTAGGGATGCTTGTAAGTCTGAAGGAAGATATGTTGATTTAACGATTAAAGTGTAAAGGGACGCTAGCTGAAATATGCTCTAAATAAGTTAGTGGGACTAGATACAATGTTGTCAATTCCTTTCTTTTCTTGATAATATGTTCATGCACATTTTTTATATTTGAGATTATTTTGATCAAGCAAAATTTATTTATTTATTATGATAGAATGAGATTGTGGTTGACTTTAATTTGTGGCATTAGTTGAGAAGCAGAGGCCAATCTAGAATTTAAACTCTATGGGCTCAATATTTAAGTCTTTTCGCACCAAATTCATTGTTACTTTTTAAGATTATATGTTCAAACCTACTTTAGTAGATTTTTAAACATAAATTTATGCTCCACATAAAAAATAATTGGTCACACTTTATCCTTGTCTTGATTAAAAGTTCAGCAGTCAAATACTTTTCTGATTATCTATTGTTTGTATAATTGCTTGTAAGGAATATGTGACATTCAGAGTGTCTAGGAAAACTATAATTTATGAGTAACTTTTGTGTTTATCCTAGCAATATACTTAAGTTGATGGATACTATTGAGAAAAACACTTAGAGAATTAAGAATTGTATGAAATACTTTATATGGTTCAGTGGATATTTAGTTTTATGGCCCCAGAAAAGTTCATCTTTGTCTAGTATCCTTCTTTTGAAGGATTATTGGGTAATGATAGGACGAATATGTAACTCAAAACTTAAACAGCTCTAGCCCTTCTTCCTCTTTCTTTTCAAATACATAGTATTGGATGCAGTAATCTACAGAAACATCTAAGAAGTAAAAAATAAGCTAATCATGTTGTGCTAAACATATGTACTCTTTATATTAGGATAATTTGATATTTTGACATCATGAGTTTGAACAGACTGTGGGTACATGCCAATGTCATAAATTTGAATAGACCATTAATGCATGCCATAGAGTTTGAATTCACGAAGAATAAACGGATACCATCTCTTAACAGTGATCCTAGGTTAAACTTTATAGATCAAATTATACAATGTTAATGAGGGTATTAGATTGATCAAAGAAGGTTTTGGGCAGAAAAAAGTTTTCATCGTCCATGACAATTTGGATGATCAAAGAATGTTAAATGCATTGTTTGGTGGTCGTGATTGAATTCGCGTGGGGAGTAGAGTTATCATAACAATGTAGACAAGCATTTTCTAAAAGAACTTACAAATAAATGAACAATATGAAGCCATTAGTTGGATCTGTAAAGAAGATCGAGGAAAGGAAAATTGTCTTGGAGAAATTAAAGACAATTCCTTCCAATAATATTCGCACGACAATATTAAGGATCCGTTTAGTGATGAAAATTAAAACATATTCATGATTTGTTTTGGTATTTTTGAAGTTGAAAATAGAGTGAGTTGTGTTTATAATATTTTTAATATTTTAGACTTTGAATTCACTTTTTACAAAGTGATAGAAAAATTGAGTCTAAAAAAGTGAAAACACCTTTGAGGTATATTTCAAAAAATCAAAAATTGTGAAAACATATTTCGAAATATGTTTTTGATTTTTATGGATAAACAAGTATTCCGAATAAAGTGAAAACGTATTTTGAAATATTGTGAATAATATTTATGGCCTAAAGCCTACTAAATATTCACTATAATAATAAATATATGGAGGTTTAATTTGTTGTTGAATAAACTCCTAAAACATATATGAAGGATCCTAAATATATGGGAAGTCAATATAAGAAAAGTTTTATTCATGTACGTGAGTATCATACAAATTTTAAAATTTCAGTTTTCATTGCTCACTCCTAAAAACTTCCTCCGTTTGCTTTTACTTGTCATTTTTCGACATGACACACTCATTAAGAAAATAATGATTGGTACAGTGACTTTTTCACATTTTCTTATTAATTGATGCTTAGCAATAGATATTGGAAAGTGATTTAGAGAATACGTAATTAATGATAACCAAAAAATATGAAAAATTACTTTTGTCTTTTCTTGATTTGTAAAAAAAGGACAACTAAAAATAGAAATTAAATTAAGAAAAGAGTGATAAGTAAATTAAGAGAAAGTATATGAAGTGAAACTCCTATATATTCCCTCTCACGTACATGTCCTTTTTAGCTAAAGTCTTCCTCACGATTAATTTGATATGTAACTTCGATCTTTAGATTTGGTAATTTAAGTTATAACGAGTATCAGTAATTCCACCTTTAAAGATAATATAATCTATATATCCTACATGAATTGTGAACATATATAGTTGTAGTATTACAGACTACAAATACTATTGACGGAAATAAAATATTTTCTCTCTCTTAGATGTATTGTTTTTTGCTCTTAAATTTGGAAAAACTTTTTCATGATGATATTTGACTTGCTTGTAGGTGTATTGATTGTATATGGATGTTGATGACCGACCAAGATAAAATCATGTTAACATATTTTACCTTGTCGTTTGGTGTGAGGTATAAGAGATAAGTAATTTCGGGATAAAATGATCCTTCATTTTATCCTATGTTTGGTTGGAGGGATTAGTCAATTCCGGGATAACTTATTCCATCATTTACACCATAGTGATGGGATAACTTATCCCATATGCATGGTGGGGTAAGTTATCCCGGGTAATTTCGAAATAACTAATCCCGAAATTAATTATCCCGAAATAACTATTTCCCAACCAAACGACAAATGTTTTGGTGTCGTACATGTATTATAGATCATGTTGAAGTTATATTATTATTTTTGTTGGATCAAAGAGTGAAACTTTTGTTATGGACTATAAAAAAAAATCAAGTTCATTTGTTGCTTATGCTGCCTATGAAGATAACTTGTGGGGAAAAAAATATCCAAAATCATCGAAGGAGATGGTATTTGTACAATGCATACTTTTTATCTCCATAATTCTTTTGTTTGATATATTTCTTGATATTAAATATTTACTTAATAGTTATTTCACATGTATAATTAATTAGTATCTTCTTTCCTATATTCTAACCCAAGTTATGAATGTTTGAAGATATTAATCCATTTTAAGTCTCTTCCTCTATGAATGTATTCATAATTCATTCTTATCTTAAATTATATATACCTCACGTGCAGTGCAAATAGTCAAAGCGACGAAAAAAATCAAATCAATAAATCATTTCTCAGAGCGACAAAAAAAAATCAAATCAATAAATCATTTACGAAAGATCAAGTGAGACAAAATAGACAATAACATATTTGAAAAACAACACTTAATTATATTATTTAAATAATTATATCATTTAATTTAACGACGATCGCTATGTTTTAATATTTTTGTTTAACATATAATTTTATTATTTGACACAAGATACACGTGCAACGCACGTATATTAAACTAGTTTAAATAAAATGGCCCAAGAAAAAAAAAGTAAAACTAACTATATTTAAAAGGGATAATTATGACTGGCCATGTTTACATATATTTACTTTTTATATTAAAGAGGTATTACTTATCAAAAATATATATTTACTTTTCGTAAACAATGAGTATAAAAAATTTAGTACATATAAGCTCTAAATATTAGTGTCATAATTAAATATTTATTTTTAAATGCTTGAAATGTGTTCTATACGTATATCTCGAGTCAATCAATAAAAGAATATACAAAAAATAAAATTATTAAAAAATATCAATTAACTTTAAAATAAATAAATCCATAAAAAGACTCTAACTTTGGCTTATATACAAAGCAAAATGAAAAAAAAAAAACAGATAGTAAGAAGGAGGTATATCCCAATTTTGAATTAAAAAATATGCTTGTAAGCTGCAAAACATCATTTATTAAAGAAAAACATTTTAATTAACAATAGAAACTAAAATTACCTCTGAAAAGAGTGTTTGATCATATTTTGTATGTATGATAACAATTACAACCTGTATCCAAAAAAAGAATAAAAAATATTAAAGTATATGAATAAACATAACGATGATATGCTATATCTCATGATTTATTTACAATTAAAATAATTTCATATAAGCAAAAATTTAAAAGGAACTTCATATGACGAAGAAGGCTAGAAAAACTTAAAGAATCCAAGAAGAAAATATTAATTAATCATCAATCAAAATCAAAACGAAACTAAGAATAAGAAGAAAATATTTTTCTAGTAAAATTTGATCAAATAACTACTTAAATAGAATTGTAGACATGCTTTTTTTACATAAGGTAAAATTTTATTTGATTTCGAAGTGTTAAATATTATGAATTCTTATATGAATAAAATATATTTTTTTCTTTCCATACATATGTTTTTAAAAAAAGTATATTTTGGTTCTTAAAATTTTTTCATTAGTAAATTAAATTTTTTCCTCAATAAATTGGTACCTTTTCTTTTATGTCTTTTTCTTAACTATAATGTTTGGTTATTCTTACCAAAAAGAAAAACAAAACGTTTGGTTCTTAATTTTCTTTTTTTCATAAAAATTTGTGTAGGATTCCTAATTAAAAAATTGTCATATTTAACATTTAATTCCTTTTTAGTTATGTGATTTTTTCTTATTTTTCTTTTTGTATCCTAAATATTTGAATAATAATTTAATGATAATTATTTTTTTTTAAAAAAAGTAAAAAGACGATTTTGTCTATTGCGGGATATTTTAATTAAGGGCAAAAAGTTCAAATCACTTTTCTAAGGCAAAATGACCTTCTGGACCCCTGTACTATGTCAGTTTTGTAAGTTGGACGCTTCTACTTGCATGTTTGTCATCTGAACCCCTGAACCCATTAAAAAGCAACTTTTAAAACCTTTTGTCGATCTACTCAGTGCGTGTTGCACAATCGCTGCCACATCATTAATTTTGTGTAAAATAATTTTCACGCATGAAATGACGTGTGTAGAGTATAAATAGTACAATTTGACCTAAAATTTAGGTCATGTTACGCCTTCTTCTTCTCTTCTCCTCTCTCTCATCCAAAACTGAAAGATTAGCACGATTTTAGGATAATTTAGGCCGATAGTTGTTGAAGCTTGTTGCGATCCTTGTAAGTATTTAACATTTTGGTGTAGTTGTAGTATGTGGTTGTTTATTCTGAAGCTTGTAGTCGATTAAATGGTGGTCTGTTCTACTGATTTTAGGATTTTTCATATTACGAACGTTTTTCTGCAATTTTTGTGTGATTTTATTTCTGCAATTTTTTGTGTGATTTTATTCTTCTTCGCATGTAGTGTTGTTGTAGTTAGTATTTGTAGTGATGACATGAATTCAATGGCATATATCTGGTTTTGACTAGAATTTTGGATTTTTGAGTTTTTTGTAAACTGAAAAATTGAGATAAAAAATTTGGGGCTTTTTGTTTGTTTATAGTCTAATGCTCGTATAAAAGCTATATATTGCAGTTTTTATGCCTTTGATGACATTTTTTGTTATTTCGATAAAATTTTAAGATTTTTTTGGTCAATTCAGAATTGGGTCCGAAAATTTTGGGGCTTTTAATTTTTTTTGTTGTTTAATGCTCCTATTAAACGTGTGTATAACCGTTTTATGCCTTCAATGGCATGTTTGTTATTTCAATTACACTTTAGGGTTTGTTGGGTAAAATCAAAATTGATGTTTTTATTCCTTAATTTTTTGTTTAAAAATTAGGGCTTTGTGGATAATTGACTAATGTATATGTTATGTTGTCATTGTGCAAGTTTTGTAAATAAATGGATATAACTGTAACAATTCAATTCACGTATGGGGGAGTCTTTTTGTCAAATCCTGATTTAAGGTATGCAAATGGAATTCGTATTCCTGATAAAATTAGAATAGATGTTGACGAGCTTCATGTTATGTTGTTTCATAACTTAGCAACATATTTAGATGTGAAAAAAATTAAAATCATTTGGTGTAGAGTAAATCAAAAAGGCTATTATTACAACTTAGAAAATGATGTTGATGTTTTAAGCCTTATCAGTAGTTTAAAATATGAAGATTTGGTTGATGTATATGTGTTTCACCAAATTAGAGAACCTATACTTGTTAATGATGATGTGCCAACCACTCCACCATTATTATAACTTAGTAATGATGATGTCGCAGCCCCTGTTGAACCTGATAGGGCTGATGTGTCTTCATCTCATTCATTGGATATAAATGAAGATGAATATATAAATAAAAATCAGCCTCCTAAGGCAGAAAAAAGAAAAACTAAGGTTTTTTGTGAAGACTTATGTGAAGGTCAATTTAATGATTTCTCCACATACCATCTCCAAACATATGATTTTGAATTAGATTTTGATTGGACTGATTCTGATGGTGATTTATTTTATGATGTTGATGAAAATATTGAAGAGTTGAGTGATTTTGATGAAGAGTTGCTTCAAGTTACAAAGGCTAACATTGAAAAACAAGCAAAATAAAAGGTTGATAGGGTGAATATAGATGAAATACCATCTGGACCAGTAGATATAGATGCTGGTTTTGAGGATATTTCTAAAAACAAGGGGGTTAGATATGAAAGTAAACTAGGTGGGGATGACCCTTATTTTGATAGTTCATATTCGGGTAGTAACATTAGTGATGAAGATGAAGGAGATCCTGTTGATGATGATGATGTGGTAGATCCACTACCTAGAACTTCTTCTAGCAAGATATACTTTGATAAAACTGCAAGGAAGGTATGTTTTCAGTTGTATATGATTTTTTTGAATTTTATTGAATTTAGAGAGGCACTGCAGAGTTACTCTATTAAAAAAGGTGTGAACCTTAAGTTGAAACCTAATGAGAAGAAAAGGATAAGGGCTAAGTGTAAGCATAAGGGTTGTCCTTGGGTTATTCTTGGAATTATTCATAACACATGATTTTTTACTGTGAAAACTTACTTCCCTATACACAAGTGTTCTAAAAGGACAAGAAATAAGATGTGCAACCCTTTATGAATTAGTAAGCATTACAAAGATAGGATTATGAGTGATCCATCAATAAAATTGCATCAGATTCAAGCAGTTTTAAGAAAGGACTATGGGCTGTATGTTAGTAAAACAACATGTAGAAAGGCAAAAATTAGAATTATGAATGAACATTTAGATGATTTTGTTGAAGACTTTTCTAGGTTGTATGGCTGTGCTGAACAGTTGAGGACCACCAATCCTAGTACCACTGTATCTATTAGGACATCCAAGAATGCAGTTCCAGGAAAAAAAGATATTTATGGGCATTTACATTTGTCTTGGGGCCTTAAAAAGTGGATGAAAAGAGGGTTGTAGAAGAATAATTGATTTAGATGGTGCCTTTCTCAAGGGTGTATGTAAAGGTATCTTGTTGTCTTGCATTTTCAAAGATGGAAATAATCAAATGTACCTTATAGCATGGGTTATGGTTGATAAATAAACCAAGGACACATGGTCATGGTTTCTTAGGTGCATCAGCCATGATTTGAAACTTGAAGAAAATGAGGGTGAAGACTTGACAGTCATGTCTGATATGCAGAAGGTATGACTCTTTATTTGTTTATATTTTTCAGTTATTTATTACTGGCTAGTTTGCTGCAATGATGTCTTTAATGTTTAACTACTGTTTTATATGTTTTGATAGGGTCTTCATTTGACACTTACTAATCTACTGTCAAATGCTGAACATAGATAGTGTGCTAGACATATATGGGCCAACTGGAAGCAGGTTTGGAGTGGTGAGGAAAGGAGAAAAAAATTCTGGCAGGTTGCAAAGGGCCCATTTAAAGTGTACTTGCAAAAGAAACTTAATGAAATGAGTGAGTTGGGTATTGAAATTATGGAAGATTTGCTTAAGTATAACAAAGAGGCATGGTGTAGGGACTTTTTTAAGGAACATAGCAGGTGTGATGTGGTTGAAAACACCATGTCTGAGACTTTCAATAGTTGGATTTTAGCTGTCAGGTTCAAGACAATTATCACTATGTTGGAGGAAATAAGATGCAAAGTCATGGAAAGAATGAATCAAATGAGAGATTTTTGTGAAAAGTAGATCCTGATGTATCACCAATGGCTATGGAAGTTCTTGCAGAGAATGCTGAATATGCTACACAATCTGCAACTCATCTGTCTACTAGTGGTGTTAGTGCCCGAAAGAGGAAGACTAGTATAGCTTTGAGAGGTGGTGTAAATCTGAAATATAAAAGACCAAGGCAAAAGAAGGCAAAAGAAACAGATTTTGGTGTGCTGTTTGGACCAAATGGCAGTGTGGTAAAAGGGGTAAGTTTCATATAATGTACTTTACATTTATCTGGTTTTAATTAGTGCATGAATACTGATTTTTTTTATTTTTACAGTCTAAAAATACTGATAGAGTATTACATAGTCCAACACTTATTGGTTCAGGTCCAACCAATATTAACTTAGGTTTCAAACCAAATGGACTAAGGTGGAAATGTGGAGCTGCAATAACTCAAAGACAGCTACAACAACAAAGTAGCAACAGATCAAAGGCAAAGTCATCTCCAACCACTCAAGCCACATCAAGCACTCAAGCCAGCAAGAATCAATCCACAACAAGCACTCAAGCAACACATTAGTGTAATTCTCTTTCTGTATTGATCCCAAGTGTTGTTAAGATAATTTTGTAAGACTTCTGGTTCACTGTTATTAAGACAAGCATTTTGATGTTGTTAAGACAATTATTTTGATGCCAATTTTATATTGCAGATTTTTATGCTGGCAATGGTATTTCTCATTAAATTTTAATTTCGTTTCATTGTACATACTAACTACATAGATCAAGCTATCTTAAATAATACAACAGATAGAAACCACATGACAACGATAGTGATAATAGTGATATCAATACTAATGCTTGGTCTTTCATATCTTCCGTGCCTTCCATATCTTCCCAGTCCTTGTTGTCTTCGTTGCCTTCGATGTCTACCTTTATATTGTTCATTTTCATCGGTCCATCGAAAGAATCCACAACCAGTACCAGCCTGATATTTTTGACAGCCCCAAAACATTCTTCCCGAATTGGTTGGTGTTCTTGACATCTTAAGTTTCACGTAAAGTCCACCATAACAAATTCGAACGGTCATGGTGTTGCAAAAAATTAACTTTTCAATATTAAAAGTATAGCAAGAAAAAAAAAATTAATGAACAAGAACTTGGCGAGAGAAAAAATGAAGAAGAATGGATGAAAAAAATGCTCAAATTGCTCCAACAAGGGTGTTGGAACCAAATAAGGAAGAAGGAGCATTTATAATAGGTGTTGGAACCCTTTTTGACCATTGGGGCCCTTTAATTTTTTGGCTGACGCGCGCCTGGACACTAAAACACACGCTCCTATGTGGTCCCAGCCACATAGGATGCCACATCGGAAATTGTGTTTAAAAAGTTGCTTTTTAATGGGTTCAGGGGTTCAGATGACAAACATGTAAGTAGAAGCGTCCAACTTACAAAACTGACATAGTACAAGGGTCCACAAGGTCATTTTACCATTTTCTAAAGATTTTCACATTTTTAATATATTCTTCTTATTATTATTATTCTTATTATTATTATTATAAATATAGATTATAAATTATAGATATAAATATATATAAATATTTTAATTATTAAAAATATATAAATATTTTAATTAATTATTTAATTTATATGATCAAAAGAATTTTGTTATATTTTTTCTTTTTTACAACGCGGAATCAAATATATAGTTACCCTGTTTAACTATATGAAATTTTTCAAAGCATCATTGATATGAGAAAGAGTATTTATGAGGAATTTGCCATTGTTGATTTGAATAGGGATTTGGGAGGGACTTGTTTGGGCCAGCAAGAAAGGAGGCGCAATTCTAATAGTAGGTGTATATACAAATATTTTACTTACTCTGTTCAAATTGATCGCATATATTGACTTGATATTAATTTTTTTAAAATAAGTAAAATTTTTGAATTTTATGATCTCAAATTAAAGATATGTTAAATATAAAAAAATATTTTTTTATTTTGTGAGGTTAAATATGTCACATAAAATGTTGGAATTAAAGAATTACTAAAAAGAAAAATAATTATTTTTTTTAAACAAACTAAAAAAAAATATATCAAATAAATTAAAAGAAAGGGGGTTTTATGTTTCATTGTGGTTAGTTTTGGCATGCGATTTGATATTTTTCTTGCTGACAATATCCTATTTGATACCCTTAATGTGACAGAATTTTTTTTTACCAAATGCTCATTTTATTGGTATACAGAATAGAAGAGACGAAATAGGCTCGTTGTATCAATGTGATTTATTCCAAGCGCATATTTTGATACATTTTTCGTGATTCTTAAAATCAAAGACAACATCGGCCCATCAATAGAAGCATTCCTTCCCCGAGAATAACATAGTCATCGTTGTGGGGAGGTTAAAGAATATTCAATGCAAAATGACCTTTCATTTCTTTGTTTCGTCATGGTAGGACCACAATGCATCTTCTTGCTACCCCCAATGTCGCTTTGAAGGACTTCTCCTTTTTAATTAACATCTTAGAATGTAGATAGTTTATGATGGAGATTGAGTAAAAAGTATTAATATATTTCTCGGAACAAAGTCCTAGGATTATTAATGTCAATCAATAAAAGAATTAAAACAACTTTGTAAGTATATTTTCGATATGAAAATCGAAAGAATCTAATTCAAACAAGTTAAAAATTCTAAAAAAATCATAGTTAAAAAAATTGTATAAAACGATGAATTTCCTCATGATACACTTTGGAATTTGGAAAGAAAAAGTTTTGATCAATATAAAATAAAGTTTAGATTTGAATCTCATATAAATAACATGGATGGAATTGTCGATAATGATATACAAATGAAAAACTCTCAAAATTATGATTCATCCACTATTATAATTGCATACTCTTGATTTTCAATGTAAGTACTACATTCATTTTAATTGTTTATCTAATTTTAATTTGATATAAAATTTAAGAAATTAAGATGATTTTTAATTTTATGATATTAAATTAAAGTTATCTAGAATATATCAACATAATTTTAATTTTATAATCTTAAATATATCATAAAGTACGGTTAAAAAAAATACTAAAAAAGATAAACAAATATCCTTATAAAACAACCTAAAAAAAAAGCCCCATCTTCGACCGAGCAACTCCATCTGGTCAAAACACATGCTTAATTAAAATTTGTTTTGATGGATTGAATTTTGTTACTTTTTTTTTTCTTTTGTTTAAAAGCTTCGGGTTAAATTTGATATTTGATTGGGCCAAGTGGAAAACCCGAAATAAACACGGAGATTGAAGTGTTAAACCCTAAATCCCAATTCTCTCGCCAGCTAGTAGATTGACCTGCGAATCCCTCACACACACACAGTAGGTGTATTTTCTTCTGAATTCTTATTAATTATCAGTTTTTAAATTTCTATAATTCGTCGATAAGCCTAAGTTCTTTCATTCAGTTCAAATTTATAGCATGTATTTTTGGCTGTTACTTAAATGCATTAAAATGAAAGTTTATTTGGTGCCTAAATCAATAAAAATCATGTTTATATGCTTAAAATGGCAAATTGATAATAATCCAAGAGCTCGTCGCACTGGGTTTGCTTAGT
The DNA here is from genome assembly GCF_002878395.1 of Capsicum annuum. Lineage (NCBI taxonomy): Eukaryota > Viridiplantae > Streptophyta > Magnoliopsida > Solanales > Solanaceae > Capsicum > Capsicum annuum. The sequence continues at coordinate 10,736,735 of NC_061111.1, forward strand.
GCGGTTTACATTTGCTATGTGGTTTACGAGTTATTGCACATGAGCGGATTTACCCAGTGTAGGGGCGGAGCTAGCTTGTTCCTAGGGGCGGGAAATTAAACTATTTATATATAGTTGAAATTATTTTATAGGTATATATAGTAGATATTGGACCCTCTTAGGTTAGTTCGTGTGTTTACTTTTTCATTTTTCGAACCACCTTAGTGAAAGTCTTGGTCCCTTAGTCCTGCCACTGCCAGTGTGAACCCGAAGGGCAGCGGCTGCGGGTTTCTCTAGGGTTCCTAAGGAAGAAAACAATCCAAAAAAGGTGGATAGTTGTATTTCTTCTAAAGAGAAATGTTTTGAATTAAACAAATATTAACAGAGGTTTGTTTTTTGTGCTTAAGCTGGGGAATTATTGGGCATTGTGTAGTTGAGTTGAGAATGAGTGGTTAAGGTCATGGATTTAGTATTAAAAATCTTAATTGGAAGAGGTCAACATAATGTCTGAAAGTAGATTTACTGTTAATTGGGGTAGTTGATTTAGACGACGTGGTGAAGTACATTTGAGTTATGTTGGACTATCCTAAAATGTTTTCGTGTGCGTGTCGGATCCTTAAAAAATAGTGTATTTTTGGAGTATCCGATATGGTCCAGCAACACGTTTGAAGAGTCCGAGCAATATAACATTTGAGTGCGAGAAGAATTATGAAGTCTCAGGAGGTTCAAATAACCGTAGGTGATTTCTTCCCATTTTCCTACGCCTTGGTGAACAGAGTTACCAGGTATCAAGTATCTGTCTGGGTAGGTGATAGCCAGCACTCGGTTAAATAGTCGAGGTGCAAGCAAGCTGGCCTATATGAAAAAGTGAAGTACGTTTGATGTATAATTTGTTGTTACAAGGATTGTTAGACTTGAATATCTGTAAATGATGTGGTCTAATGTGCCTTGTCTTGATATCTTTCTTTTTATGGTTATCTCATGTCCGATCTTGTCAAAGCACGCACAACACAAAAGAGCGTCTGTAATTAAAATGTTTGTCCGTTTGGTTCGGACATCTTGTGCTGCTGTTCGCCCTTTATCGACTGAAGCTGCTACAACAGTGAAGTCCACAAGATCAGGTGGCACGAGCACTACTACTAGTTTAGAGGGTGGCACTAGTTCTGCCACGAGTTCTCGTGGCAGAGACACACTAGGAAAGAGGCTTTTGAGCTTAGTCTATGCAAAGCGCAGTGCTGTCATTACAATACGCAAGTGGAAGGAAGAAGGGCACCCTGTCCGCAAGTATGAGCTCAATCGCATTGTCCGGGAGTTGCGAAGACACAAACGATATAAACATGCCCTTGAGGTATCTCTTCCTCCTTATTAACTGTTTCATGATTTACTTTGTCATTTGCTTCTTAGTTTTTCAGTGGTAGTGGTAGTATATTACTGCACTGGAATGCTTTTTCTTTGAATGCTTTGTTGGGAGCTTCTATATTTTACCAAAAATGGCTAAATATGGATGGGGTAGGGGAAGAACTGTTCATTTCATTTATTGAATACTCGAATGAGATATTCCATGTGGTTAAATTGCTGAAAACGAGTTCCAATTCAATGTACACGGTGCTTCATTGTATTTCAAACAAGTTGCTTACTAATTCTATATGATTGAGAAGGTAACTGCTTTTTATGGTATCCCAATTGCTACTGAGTCTTCACTTATGTAAAGAGAATTGCTAGAGATCTTCAAGCTTGCTGGAATGTCTTAGATTGTTGATAATAAACCGTGAACACTGATGTTGAGAATGGCAAGCATGTTGTAACAGCTTAATACAAACATACAATTTATTTCTCCCACTGTTTGTTGTTGTTTTGTTAATATTAATTATGGTCCTTGTTCTTGATTAAGCGTCTCATAGTTTTCTAAAATTCCCTTGTGAGAAAATCACAGTTTTCTGAAAATCATGGATACTTGTTCCACATTTAATAGCACATAAATCTGCAATATATGTTTACAGATTTGTGAATGGATGAGGGTGCAAGATGATATCCAACTATTATCTGGTGATTATGCAGTTCATTTGGACTTGATTGCAAAAATTCGTGGTATGAACAGCGCGGAGAAGTTTTTTGAAGACCTACCTGATAAACTGAAGGTTCAGACCACCTGTACTGCACTTCTCCACACCTATGTCCAGCACAAGAACATTGTTAAAGCCGAGGCTTTGATGGAAAAAATGTCCGAATGCGGTTTCTTGAAGTATCCTCTTCCGTATAATCATATGCTTTCCTTATACATATCGCAAGGGCAACTAGATAAGGTTCCAGGCTTGATTCAGGAATTGAAGAAAAATACTTCTCCTGATATTGTCACATACAACCTGGAGTTGGCAGTTTTTGCATCGCAGAATAACGTTGAAGCTGCAGAGAAAACATTCCTTGAGCTAAAGAAGGCAAAATTGGACCCTGACTGGATAACATTTAGTACATTAACCAACATATACACTAAAAATTCACTTCCGGATAAGGCAAAGTCAACTTTGAGAGAAATGGAGAAAAGGATTTCCAAAAAGGCTCGATCTGCATATTCGTCTCTCATTAGTTTGCATACAAATCTAGAGAGCAAGGATGAAGTTTTCCGAATATGGAAGGAGATGAAGTCAATCTTTGGTAAATTGAGCGATGTAGAGTGTATTTGTATTATATCTTCTTTGCTGAAGTTGGATGAATTTGGAGAAGCAATGAATCTGTACACTGAATGGGAAGCTGTTACCGTGACGAAGGATACTAGGATTGCGAATCTAATTCTCGCTGCTTACATCAACAAAAATAAGATGGAAAAGGCTATCGATTTTCAAGAAAGAATGGTGCAGAAAGGCATCTCTCCTAGCTGCACCACGTGGGAGCTTCTTACGCGGGGTTATTTGAAGCAAAAGGAAATAGATAAAGTTCTCGAGTTTTTCAAGAAAACTGTTACAAGTGTTTCAAAGTGGGATCCTGATAAAAAGATGGTCCAAGAGATGTTTCATGTAGTTGAAGAGCAGGGCAACATTCAGGTGGCAGAACAGTTGCTAGTTACCCTTCGACATGCTAAATATGTGAACACAGAAATATATAATGCACTTCTCCGAACTTATGTGAATGCCGGTAAGATGCCAATGATAGTTGCGGAGAGGATGAAAAAGGATAATGTGAAGATGGACGATGAAACTCAAAAGTTAATTGGATTAACTAGCAAGATGACTGTAACTGAGGTTCCAAACGGTGTTGCTTAAGAACAAGGGCTGGACTTTTAACTTTGTAAAATATTCAGATTTATGCAATTAAAGTTTTCTTAACTTTGTTATGCCTCCCACAACTGTTATATTTTCCATTTATTACCATCGGATACCGATTTTCTCTCCGTAAATTCTAGTGTTTAATGTGTCTCCTCTCAAAACAATGGCAGAAAATGCAGATTCAGGAGATTCTGATTTCTCTGTGGACAACTAAGTTGCACGGACTCTTCACTCTCGATGCTGAACCCATGTTGGATTCTTCAAAATGAAACTACTTTTGGTGAATCTGACATGCATTCATTGACATTTTTTGACGAGTCTGACCAACATAGTCGGAAAAAAAACTATAAATATTCTTGTTTAAGCAAGTAGCACAACCTTACAAAAGGCAGCGCCTGAAACAGATAGCCAGAGATGAGAAGACTAAGAAAACACAAAATCACTATATTTGCCTTTTTATGATCCTACTAACACGAGATGCTTTGTGCACTTCTTCAAAATAAAACTATTTTTGGTTAATATGACATGCATTCATTGATATTTTTTGACGAGTCTGAGCAACATAGGCGGAAAAAAAAGTACAAATATTCTTGTTTAAGCAAGTAGCACAACCTTACAAAAGGTGGCGCCTGAAAGAAATAGCCAGAGATAAGAAGGCTAAGAAAACATAAAATCACGATATTTGCTTTTTTATGGACCCTACTAACACGACCACTTCTTCAAAATGAAACTACTTTTGGTAAATCTGACATGCATTCATTGATATTTTTTGATGAGTCTGAGCAACATAGGTGGACAAAAAACTACAAATATTCTTGTTTAAGCAAATAGCACAACCTTACAAAAGGCAGCGCCTGAAACAAATAGCCAGAGATGAGAAGACTAAGAAGACACAAAATCACGATATTTGCCTTTTAATGGACCCTACTAACACGAGATGCTTTGTACACTGGATAATTTGTTCGTACTTATCTTTCAAATTCTGTCTCGAACCCGTGTGGCTCGTAGAATAAGTGAATTCATGGTGAAATTATAGAATGCAACCATATTTCCTTTTGAAGTGTCAGATCAAGTTTACCAACACACATTACAAAACAAAACCAAAGTTAAAAAAAGAAAAACAATAGTGATGCCATGAAGAATATGCTGCTGCTAGACTTCCTCAAATAGTATAAAAATTAAGATAAACAACTGTTTTTACATAAGAATACAGTTCAATGGAGGTTGACACATTTAAAGGGAAAAATTTCTATCATCACATAAAAATAAAGGTTGGAATTTACAAAATAAAAAAGTTCATTACATAGACTAATAATATATTTCTTCAAAGGGAAAAAGAAATCCACCAAACAGAAGCAAACATCTCTTTTTTTTTGGTTTGTGATAACTGTCATGCCGACGCTCGAGCACACCTGACTAATTCCACTAGACACAAGTAGACATCATAAACACAACAGAAACTAGTAAAAAGGAGTGAACAGACTGTCGCCAACTATGAGATGATCCCGCGTAATGCACAAGATTCCTGATAGTAAGAACATCTCTTCTCAGCGTTTAAGCTACAAAGTTGAAGAAGTAGATTTTCTCATGTTTTCATCTTGTGAGGCTGTAGGCGGTAACGTGGAAGATGAGATCGCAGCATGGTAAGAAGAAGATGCTAGCTGTGCACATGCTGGAACAGCACCACCTGTAAGGTTTCAACCATGGAAAAGAATGTCAAATGGAACAAAATAAGGGAATACATTCAAGAATTACACGTCACGAGCATACAATCCAGAAACAAAAACCAAGTTATTTTTATAGAATAGACAGAATTAAACGTTTGAAAGAAGTTGTTCAAACCTGCTAGCCCGGCACATGCAGATGAGAAAACAATTACAGGAGGGGCCTGCATAAACCCAGCACAAAAATTTGCAAAAACAGCATTTAACCGTCAATGAAAATGCTACCGGAAAAAGGAAAGCCGGCAAGGAAAAGAGCACTAAAACCACCAGAGAATAGGAACAAGTGAGACAATTTTATTTTTATTTTCCAATAAGCAGTATAAGTTGTATACTTTTGTCATGTATGTAGCTATGCTTTACTATTGCCTAAATTATTTATGACTCGCAGGTGATGTTGACAATATATACAATTTACAAGATGGACACTAGCACTCCTAGACTAAAGCCTAGTGCTTTCAAAGTTCGTAATTCCAACGAATGCTAGCATTTATGAGCTTTACTGAGAAATTATCATAAACTTCTTCTAAGCCTCCTTGCACCATACCCTTTGTATCTCACAATATAAGGAAATATAGAAAAAAAGAAGGAAGAATTAACTTACACCAACAAGGAAATGCAACCACATAGGTCCTTTAACCCACCTCCTAACAATTGGCATCACTGCAAGTAGAAACAAGAGGAACAAGATCGAGACCGCACATGTTGGTTAACATTAATATGAGTGAGTGTCATTCAGACAACATTTTCGCATCAATATGGACACCAGGTCCATAAAACATATGCACAGTATTTGCACATAAATGAATCATCTCAGAACTGACATATCTTCTTTTGAGAAACAGAAACTGTCTCAGATTTAGAAGGTGTAAAATTGGAAGTGTCTTTTAAAAACCAAATGCCACCATATAAAGTACGTAAAAAATAGTAGTTAGGCTCCAGTACAGACATGAACTTAATTAAATATGTTCAATGACTCATCAGATGCTTCCTGACAGGTATGTGTTGACTCAACAGGTGCTTCCTGACAGGTATGTGTTATCCTCCGTGTACAATAGAGAACAGAAATACTTCTGCTAAGTAGGAAGATTGATTTACAAAGAAACAGCATACTACCAAAGATCTTTGCTCATCTTTTACTCATGTTTAGTGCATGTGCTGTTTGTCAGAAATCCTTTCATAAATACTCAGTAAACAGTAATTAACTACTAAGAAGAAGATAAGAACATCAACAGTTGAAGAAATATTACAGCAAATTCTCAAAAAGCTTTGAGCTATATGCTAAATTATTAAGAGTTTGAGGGCTTCCTTTCCTTTCTTCTGTGATAGGCAAGATTTATACGATAATTGATTTTATAGAAAGTGATTCAATCATGATAACGGACAGGAATTGGAAAGTTGGTATACATATGTCTTTCCATACATCCCAGCACATTAGCGGTATGATTAAATCATGATAAACTTTCTAATCCTTAGTGATATATTTTTTCTTACATCCCAAGCATATTATTCCAAAGTAGCATGATTAAATCATGATAAACTTTCTAATCCTTAACGGTATGTCTTTTCTTACATCCCAAACGTATTATTCCTGTTTTCACCTCCGAAAGGGGATATAAATAAATAGAGCATGTCAACAACAAGAATATGAATACAGAAAGAAACTAAGGAAGAAGGTCAAAACACTATTACATACCATGGTTGAAGCCATAGAATGCGCTTGTTGTACCACCAACCGCAGAACCAATCTGAAATATTAGGGTGTAGTTTAGCAAGGGGGTGACTGAGAGAGAGGGAGGGCGTGGTCAGATTTGGTAACAAAACAGGAATTAAGAAGAAACATACTGCTAAGGCATAATTTAGAACTCTGTCCCAATTTATGTTATACATTTTCTACTGGCAATTTCATCAACCGCTTAATAGATGGGTTGGCATTCAGATAAATTTACGCATTTCTAAAGTTATAGGCACTTTGTATTATATAGCTCTCATATGTTTCAATAATCAAGATTAATAATCCAACTTGAAATACCAATGATTCCGCTATAATCAACTTTCAAATATGAATTCTTCAAACTTTCTTCATACTGCTAATGCTAGAAAATGCATGTGCAATTTAATTTGTCGAATTCAGCGGTCTACTCAAATCATGTCCAGAGAATACAGGAAAGAACCTAATTTTATCACTTTAGAAAGGAAAAAACAAAGTAGTGTCGACATAAATCATTTATATTTCTTTGAAATGTATGAGTTAACATAAATCATTGATATCGAACCATAGAAAAGCTATCCCGGATTAAAGGTGGAACAGTCCACTCGCTTGTCTCCTGCAATAGAATGAGAGAAACACTCAAGCAATATAACATGGTATTAACACCGAGAAATATGATGAAAACACAAAACAGAAAGATTTTTTAAAAAGGGGTTCAAGAATTAGTTGTTTTACCATCTCCTTGGAAAGAGGACCAGCGCAATGTGGACATCTCATACTACTATAGCTATTTTTGTTTATGTTGTTATAATTTTCTTTGTCTCTTCTAGGAGTTGGTTCCTTCATCATCACCATTCACCGATTCTACAGAAGAGCCACAGAGGTCAGCAAATCTTGCGTTTTTGAGAAGCAGATCACCAAGCTTTTCTTCCAGTTTTTTCTGCTCGTTAGCCTCTATGAACTAATTATTCAACTTTTAAGTAACCGGGGAAGCACTCGTTTTTCTTATCTAACCTGTTCGAATAGATTACCCAGAACTGAGAGTATAAATCAAAAGACAGGAGCTAAAGAAATAGTGCAGAAGTTCAATTAGAATGAAGGCAATACACACACTTGAGCAGAATTAAATGCTTAAATGTTGCTCTCAGACCTTTAGAATAACACTAAAATGCTTATTTGTGCTACACCAGTTGAGTATATTTGTTACTACTTGTACTTTAGACTTTGAACTAAGAATTATGAAATAGACCTTGACTTACATCCAAGAGGGATTTGGCATTACACCACCGAGTACCTATACATTCCCATCCCACCGAGGAACATATACACGGAAAAATGTGAGGGCATCCCTCTTGATCTGTTAGGAAGAGCAGTAAGGTGTAGCATCTTTCGGAAATGAGCATGCAAGGATAGAAAACTTGTTCGAAGTTGTCACAAAGAAATATCCAAGCACGACGCTGACCAGAACTACTGTATGATTCCTGTTCAACCTTAATTACTATAGAGAAAACTTCATTCTCCTCAATAACTCAAAACTACTTGAATCTCCAATGCATATCAACCAATCAAATTCACGGTTCTATTTAGCAATTTCCAGAACAAAGTGTCTATATTCTGAAACCTCTAGAACAAGGCAGAATCCTCCGTTTCCCATGTTCGTTCACTTATAGAAAAATTGAAATCAAGAAAAGGGTAATTTGAATAACTCCAGAACCA